>NC_056728.1:1765663073-1765956844 GCF_019279795.1 Protopterus annectens
GAATCTTTTCCCTACTGTTGAATGACTCTACTGAATGATATGTTTGGAAAACATCACACATATTTACTGATCAGGTGACTTAGTGGTAGAGTGCAGTGGCTATGGTGTACAGGGTCATGGATTCAAGACTTGTAAGGACTGATTATTTTGTTTCTGGGCAGAACAAGGGCTGTTGGATACAGGGTGATTAAGCCACTTTTAGGCAGTTGTAAGTGGGTTTGCGTGGGTTTGCACAGAGCTAAGTGATGCTTACGTCAGCTTTGCTTCACTTGCGTCCATTTAAACCTGCTCTAATTTTAAATAAGGAAAAGAAAAAAGGACACAGGAAAGTAGTGAAATGGAGGCAAGCAGGGGGTAAAACAAGATGAGAGGCAGTTAGGGATGTGCAGGATGGGTGTAGAAAAGGACCATGCATTTCTTCGACAGCAACAGCTAATTTGACTGTGGGCAATTTGGAATTTAGAGCCTCACACCCCACAGGGTGGGGTGTGGGTGACATAAAATGATAATAATTAGTGGGATAGATTGAGTAAGTGGACCATGTCTCTGGATGAAATGCAGAGCTATGTATGGGATGTAATTTTTTTTTTGGACAGATGCCCTTTTTTTAAGGTGAGAGTGGGATGTTGGGGAAGGAGTGTAGGTAAGTGTAGGTAGGAATGTTTGGTAGGACAGGTTGCATTTGTAGACAGACAAGACACACACGACAGCAGACAGGGATGGTGTGTGACACATGGGGGGAGACACCTTGGATGGGGAGAGTGGTTGGGAATTGGATGCCCATGAGCCTCTTAGATGGTAGTAGTGGGACAGATGTCTCCACCCGATGGTAGTCACCACTACTCCTTCACAGCCCCAAAGGTGGCTGTGCTGGGGGCTGAGCTGAAGGGGCCTGTTGCCCCTCAAGCTGTGCCAGTCTGCCCTCCACCTGGCGCATTCATTCATCCAGCTCTGACTGGAGGACACTGTGCACCATGCCACGGACCTCTTGTTGGGAGTCAAAATCCTCACTGCACCCGCATACTGGGGGAGGACAAGCCCCATCCCCTGCAGTTATTCCAACAGAGGGTGGTGCAGGACCAGCAGATGTGGGAGGTCTAGGTTGGGTCCCAAATGTGCTGGGACCTGGTGCCTCAGCCATGTGGGGTGGGAGAGGTGGATCCTCTGGGCTCGGCCTTCCCGAATGTGCAGTGGAGTGACAATTAACAAGGTGTATTCGTTAGTCATGAACAAAACATTTAAACATTAGTCGACACAGCATGCATGGGTGTTCCAATTGACCCAGAACAATGGAATTATAACAGTGGCATGGCAAACAGAACACATGCAGACATGGAATGGCAGTCAGGATTGCAACAGCAAGCCAGTTATATTTATGGCAACAGGCCAGCAACAATGGTTATTCAACAAGGTATGTTAGTATGCACACGGTTTCAAATATAATAACCAAAATGGAACAAAGGTCCCAACAGTAAGTTTTGGTAACAACATACCCATATTACATTTTGTGCAATTATTGAAGCAGATGAGTGGTGGGGGAAGAGAAAATAATTCCATTAACAACTGCATTCAGTGATACTTCTCAATATACTACTGTTCAATTCTCTATAGTTCTGTCCTCCCTTAACATCTACCTGGACCATGCAGCTACTACAGCACATGCACACTTGTACATATGTGCACCTGGAGTACTTTAGGGCAAGGTATGACAACTCTATGTACATAAGTATAGGTTCATAGGTTCATAGGTTGGTACTAGGCTATCGGCCCTGGGGCCTATACAAGCCTAGCCATAACAATTCCCTGGATATTTCTTCCCACAATATTTACTTCCCTGGACCCCTGTCTAGCAGGGCAACTGATGTGTTCCCCGTGGTGAATTTCCTATCTCCCATCCAATCGTCAAGGTTACTTTTGAAGAGCGCCAAGAAGGGGCTCTGCTTGACATGTATGGGTAGTCTATTCCAGAGTATGAGGAGTCTCTGGGTCAGGAACCTATCCCTCCAATATGTTTTGTTCATTGTGATGACAAGGTTTAGATCCCTGGAGCATGTGGCTCTGAGGGACTGGGATTTCTTTAAGTGGAGCATGTCCAACAGCTCTGGGTTTGACATGGCCTTGTATGTTAAGCAGAGATCGCCTCTGAGTAGACGATATGCCACAGAGTATAGCTGGAGTTTTTTTAGATGGTCAGTACAGGGCATCTGAATTAGGCCTGTGATTCTTTTAGTGAGGTATTTCTGCGGCCTTTCTTGCTGTTGCAGATGTCTTGTGAGGTACATACCAAATGGGGCATTGTACTCTATAATTGGTCTAATGAGGGACGAGTACAGTAGGACAATGACCTGCTTTTTTCTGGATGAAAAGCCTTTAGTGATGAGGTGTGCCACATAGAAGGATTCCTTGACTGTTGTGGTGATGTGGTTATCGAAGGTGAGACCACTGTCCACCTGTGTCCCTAGGTCTCTCATCACACTTTCAGTGTTTGGTGTACTGCCATCTATGTGGTAATTCATGGGTACATGTTTTTTCCCAAAGGGGATAACTATACATTTCTTGGCATTAAGCTTGAGCCCATGGCTCTGGCACCAAGCATCTGTTTCTGTAAGGCCCTTTTGTAAAATATCCACATCATTTGGGATTCAATAATGGCTCCTAGTTTGCAGTCATCTGCGAACTTTGTTAGCCAGAGTCCCTTAGTGTTGGCCTGTACTTCAGAGAAGTAGATGCCAAACAAGAACGGTCCCAGGACTGAACCCTGAGGTACTCCACTTGTCACTTGTCTGGAGCTGGATTTGGAGTCAGCTACCTTTACAGTCTGGGTTCTGTCAGTAAGCCAGTTGGCAACCCATCAAGTGATGTAGCGATTTATGCCCAGCTTAGTAAGTTTATCTATGATTCCAGAGTGGGGGATGGTGTTGAAGGTCTTGGTGAGGTCCAGATAGGCTGTGTGGACTGCCTTACCCCCGTCCACAGCTCTGGAGACTAATTAAAAGAAGTCAGTCAGGTTCAAGAGACAAGATTGGCCCTTCACAAACCCAAACTGGCTGGGGTTCAGTGTTTGAAGGTTGTCAATGTCTTTGTTTATTAGTTCCATGATAATGCGTTCCATGCCCTTGCAGATCAGGCTCATCAGACTGATGGGACGGTAGTTCCCAGGATCCAAGGTGGATCCCCCTTGTAGAGTGGGATAACTGTAGCTGTGCGCCACTCAGTGGGCATAAAACCTGAGGTGAGGCTATGATTAAACATGACACTTAGGTGAGGTGCCAGTTCATTTTGTAGTTCATGTAGAACACAGCCCGGGATGCCATCTGGTCCCATGGATGCTGTATTCTTAGCTTTTGAGAGTGCGGTTTCTACCTGTGTGGCCGTGATTATCAGAATCTGGCAATCCTTTGGTATTGAGATGGGCCCTTTAGGGGATGAGAGGGGAGTGAAGTTTGCACTAAATCGATCTGCCAGGATATTGGCAATATCCTTAGGATCAGTAAATTTAATGCTATTCTGTTGTAGTTCAGGGCATATCTGAGCATTGCCATTTAGATTCTTGACATTACTATAGAATGCTTTGTGGTTGTGTTTGGAATTTTTGGCAATTTTATTTTCATAACTAGCTTTGGAGGATTTTATGAGGGATCTCAGCTTCTTACTGAGGCTAGTAAGGGAGTTTTTTGCATCCTGGGATTTTCTTCTTTTCTGCAACAGTTTTTTTTCTTCTGTTCTATAGTTTGTTTATGGCAGGGCACCACCAGATTGGCTTCCTTTTTTTGGAGGAGAGCGTCTTGGTTCTATTTGGGATGGCACGATTCATGCATGAGTGGATGTGCTCATACAGTGCCTTATTGTAGGATTCAGCAGTCGAACTTTCAGCTCCCATCTGCATGGGTGTCATGAAGTTTGTCACTTCTGATTTGAGTAGCATGAAGTTGGCTTTGGAGAAGTTTTATACGGAGGTTTCATTACTGGGGGGTGAGGGGTGGGATGTGGATGTCAAGGGTGATTTTCTTATGGTCAGACCTGACCAATGAGGGGGTGACCACTGATGTGGAGCATCTATCTCCCATGTTGATAATAACCAGGTCTAGGATATTGGAGCCCCTGGTGGGACAATGGATTAGATGATCCAGGGCGTTGGAATTTATGAATTCCAAGAAATGTTGGGAAAAGGTGTTGGTACCAGAGTAGTTTTCCCAGTTAATGGCAGGGTAGTTGAAATCACCCAGTAGTAGGGTGCTTGGTTGTATCTTAATATTGTCCAGTATGTTTAGAAAGGTGTAGTGAGAATCTTGGGGCATGGTGGGGGATTTGTACCAAGCTACAATTTGGACTGCAGTCTTACCTAGTGTCAGTTGCACCTGGAGAATTTCAGATGCATTGTGTTGGGCAACTAGCCTGGAGGCGTGAATATCATTGGTGAATATGGACACTCCTCCACCGTCTTGGTTTGGTGGCCAAAAAGTGTGGTAAGAGTTGTAGCCTGGTATTGCAGGGGTGCTCTCTGGAGCCTTGAACCAGATCTCAGTTACTGCACAGATATCGATGTTCTCCATTTTTAGGAGTGCCTCAAGAGAGTGCATTTTGAGGTTTAGACTTCTAGCATTGAGTAGCACTACCTTCAGATTTTGCATGCTTGTATCTGTTACGGTGGTGGTTTTGTCCTTTGAACCTTGCCTAAAAAAGGCACTATAAAGCTGGTGAGAGCTTTAGCCAGTAACCTGAATCCCAGGGGTGACAGGTGCAGATCATATCTGGCAAAGCATCGTGGTTTGGCGATCATGTCATCCCAGGCAGACAGATACTGGATTCCCTTTGAATGACACCAGAAGCTTAGCCAATTGTTGAAGTCAATCATTTTGTCCTTATAGTGTGGTATTATTCTTGGCGAAGGCAGGATGTTACTCAGGGGTAGGGTCATACCTGCCTGGGCCACATGATCCGAGAGCTCTTCCATGTCCCGTTTCATGTAGTCCAGGAAGGTACATCTCAAGTCATTCACTCCACCATGGATAATGACAGAGTCATATTTGTACTTGTTGTGGAATGACTTGAGTGCGTGTGTTATGTGGTGGATCCTGGCACCCGACAGGCAGCTGACTGTAATTTTCTCCTTGTTCAGCCTGGTGAGTGGGACATCAGTGTGCCTGACTATAGAGTCACCTATGACTAAAGTGTTGGGTACATTGTCTTGCCTTAGGGGCTGTTGTTGGATAGCACATTGGTGTTGTGAGCTATGTGTCACTTTGGTTGTGACTGGTGTTTGTTTGCATTTCAGCTTCGGAGGTCCTTGTTGCTTGGGCAGGTTAATGTTAAGGGCCTCCTCATATGTGGGTTTAGTGTTGCTATGTGTGGGTGTTGATGGTGTGGGTTTTGAAGGGCTATGAGTTGCTTGAGGTGTAGTGCAGGTGTTAACCTTCTCATACCTGTCATACTTACTGGTACAAGTAACAGTGTGTTCCCTGTCCTGCTGTTCTGTAAGTGTGCTTTTAGCATACTTGTACTGTGATGTTATCTGGGTGCAGCTTTCTTGGCAACAGGGGAAACTATCCGTGACAGTGTGGCACTTGAGAGGCTTGTATTGGCCAGACTGCAGTGTAGATGGCTAGCCCGCTTCTATTTGTAGGACGGGGGCTGCTCAACAGAACATTTGTACACATTTCGTACATGAACCCATCATACTGCTTCTGCAAATATTTCTTTACCTGTAGGGAAAGTATCTGCTGACAACATCCCATCATACTTTCTCCAGACAGCTGACCACTCACTTGCCCTTCCCATCTCTATCATCATAAACCGCTCAATCTCTGAATCCAAAGTACCATCCATCTGGAAACATTTCTACACCCTGCCTATCCACAAAGGTGGTAACTCCACTGAAATCTCTAACTTTAGACCTATTGCCATCCTCTCCCCTCTATCTAAAGTTCTTGAAAAGTGCATATATACTCAAGTCATGGATCGTCTCTCTCAGGAAAACCTACTTACCCCAACACAACATGGTTTCTGACCTAAGCATAGCACATATACTGCACTTCTATCCTTTCTCAACACTATCTCCCTGGCCAGAGATGACCATAAACTTATCTCCTGTCTCTTCCTCGATCTCTCAAAGGCCTTCGATACTGTTTCTCACTCTCTACTACTAAACAAACTGTCTAACCTTAACTTCTCTCCTGATACAGTGGCTTGGTTTGAAAGCTACCTGAAAGATAGATTTCAATCAGTAAAATGGGACAATGCTTTATCTACTCCCCTTCCAATTCAAATGGGAGTCCCACAAGGATCCATTCTTGGGCCACTGCTTTTCAACATCTTCACTAACCTACTCTGTACCTCTTGCCCACTTTCCTCTGTTATCCAATACGCTGATGACTCTACAGTCATTACAATAGCTAACTCTCCCTCTGAACTCTTATCAGCTACCCAAACATCCTTTAATTCAGTTGAAACATGGCTCTCAAACAACAAACTCATCCTCAACCCTAAGAAAACTCCTACTTTTCCTTCCCAAAACATCCAACCATATAAAATCCTCTTTTACTATCCTGTCACTTAATAACACTCCCATTGTAGTTGAATCTAGCTCAAAACTACTGGGAATCACAATCAATGATCAACTAAAATTCGACCTCCACATAAACAACTGTATAACGAATACTCACTATAAATTAGGCCTACTTTATAGAAATAAAAAATTTCTCACCCAGGAAGCTAGAATAACCCTCAATCATTCCTACCTTCTTCCCTGCCTAACACATTGTTCACAAATCCTTACTAACCTAAACTCCTCTCTCCTCACTAGACCTGAGACCACATACCACAAAGTAGCTAGATTTACCACTCAACTTTCCTATAGATCTCACCACTGTCTCTCTCTAAGATATTTAAACTGGCTAGAGTTGCTCCTTCTCTCCCAGCTCCAAACCATACATGCAATTCTCTACCAACCATCTTTCTCTCCAGCCTTACACACCATCATCTCTCACTATACTCCCACAAGAAGCCACCGAAGCTCCTCCCAAGACCTCCCAAAAATCTATAAGCCAAAATCTAAAGCAGGGTGTAGCCTATACAGCTATTATACCTCTATCAAATGGAGCAAACTTCCCTTCGAAATTCAAACACTCACACATCCCAAACAGTTTAAACTAACTCTAAAAGAATATTTTAACAGGAAATGGATCTGCCAAATGCTCAAATACACCCTGAAAACTCTCTATCTCTCTCCACTAATCAATAGCTTTTCCCCTCTCTCTGTAACTTTTATTCTTTCCTGATTGTTTAATTGTAAAATTTAACATTCAACTCCAAGGTTGCTCTTCTATTCTAACTACTACTTATAAAAAGTGCTTTGACTTTTATCTACCTGTTTTCTCCATTACATAATTCTATGAATTATACTAGTATTTATGACAAAATGTAATCTGTATATTCTCAAAATTCTCCTGTAGCCTGCTAACTGAGTTGCCTTAATCCATCTGTATAATACCTGTTAATAATGACAATCTGTTATATCTATTTACTGGAGCTTTTCTCCCCGGGTCTCTGCTGAAAAAGGGCTTTGGCTCAGTCAGACATTCCCGGTCAACAAACGTAAAATAAAAAAAATAAAATAAAATAAATAAATAAATAAATAAAATTAGTGTTTCTACCAATATTCAAGTTTACAGTTGTAGAACTAGAAAGACAGGTTAGTAGCAGTCCCTGGATTCGAAGTGTGTGTGTGTGTGTGTGTGTGTGTGTGTGTGTGTGTGTGTGTGTGTGTGTGTGTGTGTGTGTGTGTGTGCAAAAGGGAACTAAAGACCTAGTCCTTATCAGACTGAACTACCGGTGAAGTGATGTCTGTTACTTGAGTTATTTCTGTCTAGTACATACTTTTCTACACACTCTACTTGTATCAAGTGTCTTTGTTTTTCATAATAACTACAGCAAAAATCAGAACAAGGAACTGATGATGTTACTGTTTACACAATATGAGCAGATTATTAAAACTGGACATTGGGACATTTTAATAAAACAGACTTCAATTTAGAATCAAGTCAACACACTCTACCTTTGCAGTCTGCACCTCTTAGTGTTTCACACTTCCTGTACATTCAGGATTACATACAGCTGAAATGCAATGCTGGCAGGAACACAGTACAAGACATTACTGAAGAAAATATTTACTTTTGCATTTTGTCAGTTATTTCCGATCCACATTCTGAACTATGCAGATGAACAGCGCTAAATCACTTCACCTCAGTTACTGCATGCTGCAGCAGCTACACAATTGTACTTTTCAGATACAAGACAAATGAAAGACAACAGTTTGTGGTAGTCAGCTTTATTATTTTTGACATAACAATACTTTCTATAACTCAGACATCCACAGTTAGTATTACGGCATGATCTGCACAGGTGGACTGCTTCTCGTTTGGAACTGTTACAGTAACCCTGACAGCAGTTTCTTAGCAGGTTCTTTCAGACAGCCTAATACATATCCTCCTCTTCCTGTCCTCAGTTGTACCTTGTTTGCTACAAAACTCTGTATTACACAGCACCTGGCACTACTGAGTTCTCACACTGGCAGCCTGACACATGCATTTGTTCAGTACAGTTAGAGCACAATTATATATACAGACAGTACTACTGTTACTATTTGACTGGGGTGGTGGTGCTGCGGTAGCATTCTCGCCTCACAGTAAGACGTTGTCCTGTTCGATGCTCAGCTAGAGTGTCTTCTGTGTGGAGACATGCATGAATGGGCGTACCTTCATTGAAGGTTGTGCGTCAGGGCTGGCAACTCAGCACGTAAAAATCTACTGCCAATCATTAGCAGACCGGAGTTCCGCTGTGGCGACCCCTAACCGGGAAATGCTGAAAGACACAACAACTACCGTTATTATTTCTGATTTGTTACAGCAGATATTACAAATATGTCTGTACTCACCAAACTCTCAGTGCAGTCGGACCAGGCACTGTGCATTGGCATCAATGTTCGCAGCCCTGTCATAAGCAGCTTATGGGGAAAGAGCACACATTAAGCACACCTGTACAGTAACATATACAATTTTTAAATAATTATTTAAAATACACAGACTGGATACTTACAAACTTCTGAGATGTCTTTCGCTCATGTCTCTTGGATCCACTGGGCCAAGAGCTCACCCCTCCTATGCTTTAGGTCTTCATAGTGATGACGCACCTGCTCACCAGTTCAGAGAATGCCAGTGACACTGGTGAGATTGTGTGCCAAATGGTCCCAGGCCTCCGCTTTGTACTGGGAGCCCTGGTACTGGCCCTGCAGCAGTCTAGCTTCATGGTCTTTGATAAGGTGTCCAACTATGATGCTGGACTCCTGGATGCCCCAGCATTGCACCTGAAAGTGAACACCCCCTCCTACACCTGACATTGTTGCTGCCCTGATCAGGCTCGAAGACATATGGCTGTATTCCTGCCTGTGCTGTTTAAATAAGGCCATTTTCATGCACTTTTCCATGATTGGCCAATTTTCAAATATGCTAAGCTATGCTTAGCTCCGTGCAAATCCGCTTAGCAAGGCTTAAACCAGCTAAGCAAAGCTTACAGTTGCTAAGGATTGCTTATATTTTCATGCTTAAGCAATCCTTAGCTTGTTTCAGCAGAGCTGCGGCAGGCTTAACTGGACACAAACATTTATTTAAAAAAAAAAAAATAGAAAAAGTTTTTTTTATATTGCCCTATGGTACTTTCCCAGCCCTGCACTAGCATACGTGAGGCATATGACTTACAAATATCATTCCAATTCATAAAAATTAATTCACAACTGCTTCCACACATAAAATACATTTGCCAGACTGGGATTTGAACCATGCATGACTTGCACACTAAATGAGGGCTCTAACCACCACATTACATCAGTAGCAAGGTTTTGCCCTTCAGAATTCTATTTGACTCTCAAACAGCATTTAAACTGGGCTGAGCAAAGTGCCACAGCATTCAAACCCGCTGCGCTGTGCTTAAACTTTCTTTTTTATTGTAAAAAAAAATACATTAAATTATTACATATAGTTATCAGCAGGTTGCAGGCATGTTGGACAGGGATCTGGCCATTCCGGGGACAGTCATGTACTGTGTGGGCTACTTCTTATGGAGTGTGTGCTTTTTTTTTTTTCTTTCTTATTTCACTGTCCACGGACACTGAAATGCTAGTTTTACATTTCAGTGTCCGTGGACACTGAAATAATGCATAATATTAGAGCCAGGCTCTAATATTATGCTACTTCCTTGTTTGAAAGTGCCGTACGGCACTTTCAGAGTGCAGGGGGCATGTTTAAGTGTCCGTGCAGGACTTATACATTCCCCCTGCTAGACAGGGGTCCAGGAAAGTAAATACTGTGGGAAAAAACAGCCAGGGAATTGCTATGGCTAGGCTTGTACAGGCCCTGGGGCCAATAGCCTAGTACCAACCTATGAACCCTTGCACTTGTACCCGGATGGTGTAGGTGTAGGAATACAGCAGCGTGCTCTCATTAATATGTGGAGCATGCTGCTGAATCACCGGGAACATTATGAAAGGCATGGAAAATGCTGTATTTCTTGAATCCTTAGAGTTGTTAGCTTGTTTTTCCATTAGCAAATACTCTCATTGTGAGACATGAAGTCTGCAGCTGAAGGCAGTTGACCAGGAGAACTCTATGCATTGTGATCTAAATTAAATATACAAAGATTCATGCAAGGTTGTTAGCTGCTTTTTCCCCTTATTGCTGACAAGCTGCCTGCAAGTGCAAACAATTAATCTTGAGAGTTATGGGCACTCTTTGCTAAGAGAATGCTAGAAAATATCATTTAATAATTATGTTTGCCTTTCTTTCCTGGATTTGTCTCATCTGTTACATCACAAAGGCTACTAACAGTGGTAGAGTAATTAGGTTAGGTCAGTTATCCCACTACAAAGCCATTAAGAAAACAATGCCTCTTGAACAAGGACATTTAAATGTGCCTTATAAGTTAGAGATTGCCAGTGTCACACCTTAGATAAATATTGTAAGCCTGGAGTCTGAACAAAGGCAGGGCTTTCAAGCTTAGTTTTCAGATGCAAATGTCTTTCCTTTTAATAAAACTCAGTGCCATAAAGAAAGAAAGCAAATGTGTTCATCTAACTCGTCTTACTTTCTTTCAGTATTTGAGTTTGCATTTTCTGTACACTGTAATTTCTATAAAAGTATATGTTTCCTTTGCTGTTTTGTTACATCATTTTTGCATTGCAAACAGTGTTTTGTTGAGACAAGTCAATAAGTTGGGGAAAGAAGATTAGCATGAAAGACATTAATTCTAGTGACAGTATTTAAAATTGTGAATGGAACACGAACCATCTCAGCCCAAGAAACACCTATTTATTACAGGTGTCAGATTCCTCACACTTGAACACTGAACTACAGTTGTTACTTTGAAAAGAGCAATTAACTTAGGTACATATTCAAGGCTGTCATTCAAACATTTCTTAAAATGCTGTAATAGAGATGGCCACTAACAAAAATCAAAGGAAACAAAGCAATTAAAATGCAGATTGATGCTGACAGTGAAAAGTAGGAAGTCACAGCAATGTTGTAAACTGATGAGAGAGAAAACCACAGTAAATGACTTCCTTCATAAGCATTTCTTTCTATCCCTCTAATATGACATCAGGAAGGCAAAGGCATTGACCGTAAAACAAAATTATGCTAGCTATGGCAGCCTCCTTCAGATCATTTTGGGTTATAAGACATTAAAAAATAATAGTAACCATTTACTTTTATACATCAACATTAGCAATGCACAGAAGTCTAAGATTTGCTGAAAAACATTTTTTTTCAGTTTTTGTGTATGGTTTTGCCTTTAAAGTTAGCCAGTGCACGTTTTCTTAATTTTAAAAGTTAATCTTATCTGAAAGCATGCAAGCTGTTTTCACATTTGGGAGGGGAGTAAAGCTAAGGAAAGCACATACAGCAATCAGTGTAGGATGGGACATGGGCCGTAACATGCACTTTAGTATAAGTAATCATAAATTTCAGATTATGTAATGCCTGTAAGTACGACTGTTAATGTGGGGTAATTGCCCCTATCTGGAGGGTTAAACTTCATTTGTTTAAAATGCAGAGTTTTGTGCATCTGTTCAAAGTTAATAGGCTTGAGGGTTTTCTTTAATGCAAAAAGTCTTCACAAATCTGCCTTAGGTTTAAATGGAGACAAGTAAAAACAACTGCATAAAATTAGCCTGCCAAACACTGTGTGCATGTAAGACAAAAGTTTGAAATACACATTCAAAAGAAATGTCAAGTATAATGAGGGAGCAACAGCTTTCTATTGTAATATTTACTGTGTCCATGTTATCTTGGAACAGCTACAGACAAAAAATCTAATTCAGAAATTCTCACTTACCCCCTTTGGAGAGTTAAGCCTAAAAGAGGATGAGGACCACCTTGGGCCAGTTGTATGGTGAAGGTCTCGTGAACAGAGTCCAGTGAGAGCTCTGGTGTATCAGAACAATGAGGGGAAGCACTACCATCTTGGAAGAAAGTTTTGATGGCTATGTTATTCAAAGAGTGTAAAGGCCCATCACATCTGGCTTCATATAGACCCATTTCAGTTTTAAACTATGATTATAAGAGAATGACAAAGATGTTGCCAAAACTGATAGATATGGATCAGTGCAGTTTTGTGGAGGACAGGCCTGCTTGGCCTGGAGTTTTTGTTGTATGTGAGAAATAAACACTCAAATTATCTAGGCTGCACATTTCACATGTTTTTTCATTGGTTAAATTGTTTCTTGAGTGATACTAAAATACACAGTGAATTTCTGGGTCTTTGTCTTTTCCTAGAAGACTCCACTACAAGCACTGCTGGTGATTCCCTGCTGGGGGAAGAAAGTAAACCTATATTTTTTGTTTGTGAATTGCTTAAACTGATGGACCTGATTTCTGTTTTACCTACTCCATTTTGTTTTCTGTTTTAAGCAATCTGCTTGGCCTGATGTTTTTGTTCTATGTGAAACATAGACAAATTATCTAGGCTGCACATTTCACATGTTTTTTTTTTTCATTGTTTTTTGAGAGATACTAAAATACACAGTGAATTTCTGGGACTTTGTCTTTTCTGACAAGACTTCATTGCAAGCACTGCTGGTGATTCCCTACTGGAGGAGGAAAGTAAACCTATATATTTTTGTCTGTGAGTTGCTTAAACCAATAGAGCTGCTTATTGTTTTACCTGCTCTATTTTGTTTTCTGTTTTAAGATGTCTGCTTGGCCTGGTGTTTTTGTTCTATATGAGAGACAGACACTTAAATTATCTACATTGCATATTTCATGTTTTTTCCTTGGTTAAATTGTTTCTTGAGTGATACTTAAATGCACATTTAATTTCTGTGGCATTGTCTTTTCTGAGAAGACTCCACTACAAGCACTGCTGGTGATTCCACGATAGTTACTTTTCCCCCAAACTGCTGGCGATTCCTTGCTAGTTATTTTTTCCCACTGATGCTGGTGATTCACTGTTATTTTCCCCCACCCTCCCTAACATTCATTGATTTGCTTTATTAACCTGGTAATTTTAAGATGCCCACCCTTACTGTAAATTGAGCTTCATAAGCTCCTTTTCATCCACACTGCTGTTGATGTTAAATCATTTATTTGCCTTTCCTTGTGCTTATTTTGAAAAAAAAAGGCATTTTACCTCTCATTGTCTGTTCTACTAGCAGTATATTTTACACTCTAGCAAGTACTTTTCTATGTCTTTACATCAAGAGGTCAGTGGATTTTTCATCTAGTGCACTGGGTAGTAGTCTGGTCTTTTAGGTTAGGGAAACACTTGAGTTTTTCTGCATGTAGTTTTATTGGCTGGAGGGCTTATTGATCAGCTTATCTTGTTTTTAGTACCTTTATAAATTCTGTACAGTTGAGTGTCTCTTGGCTCATTTCTACAAAGTGAAATACTTTTATTGAATAATCAGAGTTTTATAGGCTGTTTAAACTACACTGCTGTATCCATATCATTAAGTTTGTTTGTGGTAGCATTTCACTCTGGACACTCCTTTATTGTGATTTTACATTAGGAAGACTGAGATTATTCATTTAGTAGCAGTAAGTGTTTACCTGGTCTATATGAGCTTGGAAGCATGCAAAAGGGCTCCAAGTATAGTCATTGTATTAGTCAGATGTCTGAGTCAGCTTTCTGTATTTCCAGTGCTGATGCAAATTTGGCACATTTGCACAGAGCTATTTGCTATGCCAGTGCCCTGTACAAATGAAAACATCTGGAAACATTGCTTATTTTCATTATACTGTGAAAGTTTACTGTGTTAGTTAAGTTATTATAGCACCCAGGAACATTCCTGCTCAGAGAGCACATGATTTGGCGCTGGGCAGCATTGCTGGTTAGATTAGCTGCAGATTACACCACGAAAGCACATTTCCCTTTACAAACGCCCTCCACTCCTATTCATTTCAAGTACATATTAGGACCTGCAACCATGGGTGGGCACTTTCCTTCTCTCTTTGAATCCAGCTTGGGGGTATCCTGAGCCAATGCAACAATTGGCTTATGTACAATGGTAACAACTTAATTCTCAGACAGACAAATACAGTATATGAGAGATGTAGTTACACACTGACATTGGAGGCTAAACTCTCATATACAGACACAAAAGGCAACAAACAGGTTGTCATCGACTCACACATATCACTCACTGCATCCACAAAGGACCACAGACATAGACTCACATATGCGGAGGTGTTCTCAAGTAACTTACCCAAACCTCAAAGGCCTCTCAGGCTCAGTCCTCAGAAAGTCTGCATGTATACAAACAAGACAATTCCCATCATAACACATAAAGCCACATCTCATTATGTCTCATCTACCAAGCTCATAAGGCAAAACACTCCACAATCCAGTATTCTGGTGAGACACACTGATGTCCTTTTTACCAGGCTGGATAAGGAGAAGGTTACAGCTATTTGCCTATCAGGAGCCAGAATTCTCCAGATCACATAAGCACTCAGGTCATCTACCCCTAAGTACCAGTATGACTCAGTCATAGTTCATGTGGGCATGAATAACCTGAGACTTGCCTCCTTGGAATATATGAAGAGAGACATGACTGAGGTCTCAGAATATGTGTCACAGGCAGGTATGAGCCTAGCATTGAGTGGCATTCTACTATCTCCAAGGATGATGCCACAATACCAGCAGAAATTATCAACTTTAACAATTGGCTTAGCTTAGCAACTTGTGTGATTCCAAAGGAGTTCAATACTTGTCAGCCTGGGAGGACAAGGTTGTCAGGCCACACTGCTTTGCCAGGGATGGTCTTCACCTGTCACTTCTAGGCTTTCGGATATTGGTCAAAACATTATCCACACCTGTAGTGCCTTTTTTAGGCACTGCCTAATAGACAAACCTTCCAACATAACAAATGTTACTCAGGACAAGCTAAAGGTGTTACTGCTCAATGCTAGGAGCCTCAACAAGAAAATGCACTCCCTGAAAGCTGTCCTCACTCTGGGGAATGCTGACATCTGTGCAGTTACTGAAACATGGTTCAAAGCCATGGAAGACACTCTGACAATGTATAGCTATAAAACCTTTAATACATTCTGATCACCCACTGAACATGAAAGAGGTAAAGGTGGAGGTGTAGCTATATACATAAAGGACAGGCACACCTCAAGGCTGGTCAAACAATATGACATGCTTGCGCTACTGCATGTCCAACTAACCATGGGAAAATCTTTTACCATATTTTTATTAGCTACAGATCTCCCGCTATGAGCCTGGAAACCCATACATCATACCTGAAGTTACTAGAAGCACTCTCCATACAACCCAATACCATTCTCATGGGTGATTTTAACTACCCCTTCACTGATTGGGAGGCATACACAACCACTAACATGCAGGCCCAAAGATTTCTTGACTTTGTACATTCAAATGCCCTGAAGCAGCTAGTCTGTACTTCCACTAGAGCAACAAATATCCTAGATCTGCTACTCACAAATATGGTAGAGTGCTGCACCCCTCTAGTGTTCTGTCCTCACTAGTAAGATAAGATCATGAAGTAGTCTCCCTTGAAATAAAGATAAAACTAGTCTCCCTCCTACCCCCCAAAATGTAAGAACTATTCCAAGGTAAATTACCCACTGTTAAGGGATGGCATAGCTAGTTTCCAAACTCATCCAAATCCAGAAAACACAGAAACCTATGCAGAAGTATACACAAAAGCCCTGTATGACCATATGAGCAACTACATAAAACAGCTATACCTGACAGAAATAAGCCCAGGTCAAACCTCAAAAACAAGCCACCCTGGTAGACCCCTAATATTAATAGGTTGTACAACAGAAGAAAGAAAATCTTGTCGAGAAGTAAGAGGGAATGTGCACAACAGAGAATAAGTCCTTTATTAGTCTAAACAAGTGAATCAGGGTACTGGTCAAGTTTTGAAGAGCATACTTTGAGGTAAAAACAGCCTCAAAAGCTAAGGATAACCATAAGGCATTTTTCAGTTATGTCCAAAATCTTAAGCGCAACACTCAACAATGTGCAGAATTAGTTGTAGAAGGCATCACCTAAGCTCAGTTGCAGGACATAGCAAATCTGCTGGCCTAAAAATTCAGCTAGAATTTCAACTCCCAGTCACCACCAGTTCTCCCCCCAAAAATACCCTCCACCACTCCACCGCCAATTATCACCAAAGAACAGGTTGCCACTGTCCTCTCTAAAGCTAAAAACACAGCTTCAGTGGAGCCTGACAATATACCAGGTTGCCTCTTAAACAGCTTAAATCAGGACTTATCAGGTCCATTAGGATCTCTATTTAACCACAGCCTCCAGACTGGCTTTGTCCCAGCAGAGTGGAGAACAGCAATAGTCATGTCTCTGCATAAAGGGGAAAGAGTAATCATGGACCTGCTAAATGACATAGAACACCTCCAAACACTGGACCTGACCAAATCAGCTTTGTCAAGGGCAGGTCATGCCTACTGAGCCTGATGGATTTCTTTGAAAAAGTCACTAAGGCCATGGATGAAGGTAAAACAGGACATACCACCTACCTCGACCTGGCCAAGGCATTTGAAGCAATTTCCTACTCAGGTATTATAAATAAATTCACAAAACTGGACATAAATCCCTATGTCATCAGATGGATCACCAATTGGCTCATAGACAGGACACGTGGTTAAAGTGGGGGAATCCATATCCAGCAAGAGGCCAGTTACTAGTGGTGAGCCACAGAGCTCAGTACTGAAACCAATCCTGTTCAGAATATACTTCTCTAAAGTCAAGGCAAATGTGGAAGGCCTCTGGATGACAACATTTGCTGACAACTGCAAGCTGGGGCAATCACTGAATCTCCCAGCAATGTAGATATCTTTCAGGAGGGTCTAGATCAAAGAAATGACTGGTGTCAGAACCATGGCTTAAAACTAAATGCAAAAAAATGCATTACCATACCCTTTGGGAAGTCAAATACTTCTGCAAATTTCATCATCAATAGCATGCCCCTTAGAGTGGACTCAAAGGTGAGAGATCTAGCTACACAGATAGATAGTAGCCTGAACTTTGACCACCATGTATTCACAGTGGTGAGGAAATCTTTTTATGTGGCACAAATTATAAATAAAGGTATGGCATCCAGATCCAAAGAAATCATAGTCTCACTGTATTTAGCCCTCATCAGACCAATAATCAAGTACAGTGTGACATTTGGCATATACTTGATTAGACACTTACAGGAACTGGAACGACCTCAGAGGTTACTCACAAAGAAAATACAGGGTGTAAATAACATGAACTATGTGGATAGACTAAAAGCCCTATCCCTTTACTCTGTCTCCTACTGACTACTAAGGGGTAACCTATACCTGACCTACAAGGCACTCACAAATCCAGCCATGATGGAGCTGCTACAGATCCACAAGTCAAACAGCATGAGGGTCACCCGATCTAGGGATCTAAACTTAGTCAGTAGCTCAAACAAAACATGCCGGAGAGACCGATACATGTATCAGAGACTGCCTTTTCTTTGGAACAGGCTTCCTATTCACATTAAGCAGAGCCCTTCCCTGTCCCTCTTCAAATGCAATTTGGATCAGTCAATGGGGAATTACAAATTTACACCTGGGGTAGTGCCTGTGTCCCTTATACACAGGGGCAATCTGTAAGATACTCAATGCACAGGCACAAATCCATGCCATCCTCTTGCTCCTAGGGGCCATATATTGAGTAAAATCAGGTTATATTGGCTAGGCTTGAAAGGGCCCTTAAGCAGTTAGCGTAGTAATCTCCTATGAACCTATGAACATTTGACAACAGTAATAGACCAATAATGATTCCGAGGGAAGTAGAATGTAAGAAAATACTGTTGTTGATGGTGGGTCTTAGTGCAGAGAAAGCAGTCAACAGAGTAAGCTGGGATTTTCTGAGAAGGGCAATGAAGGCATTTGCTTTCCCTGATACAATAATAGGGTTACTTAGGGGAATAGACGAGGGATTGGAGGCAAGAATTAAAGAGGGAGGGTTCTGATAAGCTGTGTTTGAGTAGAGGAATGAGGCAGGGCTGTCGTCTTTCCCCTTTGCTATTTGCTTTATATTTATTGCCATTGGCAAAGAAAGTAAGGGACTCAGAATAATTAGTATGGTAAAAAAGAAAGTTGTCTTTATTTCCAGATGATGTCATTTTGTAAGTGATAAACCCAGAAAAGGAGATTTCAGAGTTGTGGAACATTTTGTGACAGTTAAAGTCTTTTCAGTACAGAGACTTAATGAAGACAAAAAAAAGGCTATAGCAGTAAATTATGTACCACACATGAATTGGTTCAGCTATACCCATATTTATTTATTTATTTATTTATTGATTGATTGACATTTGTTAATCGGGTTTGTCGAACTGGGCTTGTGTCCCATTTTTAGTGGAGACCCGAGGAGAAAAGCTCCAGTACATAGACACAATAAAGAATAGTCAAAACAAACAAAAAGTAGCAGCAATCTGTTATACTAAAAGTTAAACAATAGAATAGCAATGTAAACCGATAATTCATTTTTTTTCAGTGCAGCAACTATATTTACATATATACAAGGAAAGTTTTAGCCACCAGTGTTACTTTAGTAACTTTAGTGTATATCTATAGTAATGTAGTACTTAGATGAGAGGGAAGGGAGAAAGGGAGGTATAGTAGAGTGGCACTCAGGTTGGGGCTTGGCAAGGGCAGGTTTTGAAGTTAAGTAGGTGAAGTTTGAGTTTTTCTTTAAAGTGTGATGATTGGATGATGAAACGTATATCTAGAGGAAGTTTGTTTCAAGCTTGGGCAGTGGACTGTTTATATAGGAGTTTGCCTACAGTTTTTTTGGGATTAGTAAATATGTAGAAGTTGCTGGTTGGAGGTTCGGAGGTATGGCATATTTATAGGGATCTAGTGTATTAGCTTGAAGTCACATAAGAGCAAACTGGGAAATGACAAATGCACTTTCATGAAACCATGGAAACCTGAAACCACATAATGAAGAAACCTGAGAAGAACGAGCAAATCAGAGCACAGTGAGACTGTGTCTGCAGCTTTAAATGGTACTTAGTAAGCACTGAAGTTGTACTTAGCTACTATAGTGAACAATGGCGGATTTAAGCAGGAGCACTCCTGGTGTGCTGGGTGAAGTGTACAAAACCAGTAAATCTCAGAAGGGTAAAGATGTACTAATAATTGAAGGGTATATTTACAATATGGAAAAAATTGGGGAAAACCCACAAGTATTAGTGTTGCAGGTATAAGAGATCTGCATTGTGCAAAGGCAGGGCAATCACGAAGATAGTCAGTACAGGTGAAGAATTAATGAAGTAGGTTACTCATAGCCATAATGGAGATCCCAAGGAAGTAGAGGAGTATGCAGCGTGCAATACTCTAAGGCAAAGAGCCGCCCTATCTAGGGATTCACCCTGTATGATAGTATATGATGCCTTGGCATCTTACTCACTAGATTTCTCTCCCACACTCCCTAGTAGAAAAGCACTATTAGAGAGAGAGTCAGGAGAGTAAGAGTGAACCAAAGGGGTGGTACATTAAGATCTTCTTTGGGTTTGTTAGAAGTACAAAGTGAGGACTTCCCTTTAAAAGAAGGCATGCTCATAGAAGGAAAATTGTGTGATGGCAACAATGACTGCATTGTTGTGATGTTAACAACTGCTCAAAATCTAAAGGATTTGTGTAAAAGTGATATGTGGCTGATGGATGGAATATATTTTGCTAGATTAACCCAATTTTGACAGCTATGCACTATATATTCAGTGTTGAAGTATGGAGCATACACAAAGAGTGCACCTTTGCTATACTGTTTAATAAGCAAAAAGTCACTTCGCTGCTATTTGAACTATTTGCTGCTGAGGATTTAGATTGTAACGTGATTTGCAAGAGTTGTTTCTTTCACTTTGGTAGGAATATCAGGCGAAAGATGTAATCTCTGGGCTTGGGTTCACTATACAACTCAAATATGCAGTTCCAATTGGCAGCGAAACAGTTAGTAGCATTAGCATTTTTGGAAGAGAAGGATGTGATACCAACTTTGGTTAGATTAAAGGAGTGTTTTCCTAGTGAAGGTAGGGAATTACTGAAATATTTTTCTGAGTGGTATATCTACGGTAAACCTTGGTCTTTCAGCACCTGATCCACAGCTTCTGTGAGATTTCCACGTCTGTTTCCACTAAGTTTTTGCAATATTAGCATTCTGAATGAGTTATGTTTACCTCAGACACAGAATTCTGTGGAAGCTTGGCACCAGCGGTTCAAATGTATAACAGGGAAGCATGTTTGCGATGTATTTACTGTTGTCAGTGCAATTGTGAAAGAGCAAAACCGGGTAAATGAAATCAGACACCAGATGTGTGCAGCTTGCCATCGTCTCCTAAAAAGTATTGCTTACTCAAAAGACCAACTGTATTTGAAAATAAGGGGAAATATGACACTGTGGGTTATATTAGGGCTATAGCCACTCTGTTACAGATGTGATTGGGGCATTAACATAGCAAGTTGGGTTGAGGCGTGATTATTGACTGTTTTTCACAGTGTGATGTTCTACATTATCATTTATGGGTAAATGGTGTGCTTTCACAGTATGGTGACTTCTGTTTTATAGTATGGCGCTTGGAAAACACTGCGTTAATCTGCCTATGTCATTTTCGATGTTTTGTGGTTCACTTTTGTTGGTTGTCGTGTAAGTCAGATTTCGGTGTATTCCATTCACAATTTTCCGGTCCGCTCATCCATGACTTTGAGCTAATACACTAGATCCATGTGGGAAGGGACTAAACAAAAGATAATACAAAAACTGAGTATTCATATTTTTGGATATGGTGAAGTATTTAGATGTATTCATTAAAAGGGATTCTGTTATGGCAGCTAACAATATGCGGGAAGGAACTAAACAAAAGATAATACTAAAACTGAGAAACTGGGAGTTCATGTTTATGGATAAGGATAGTAGGATACAAGGAGTGAAAATGTTTTTAGTCCTTTTAGTTTCATATACAGATCAGGCATATTTTTATCAACAAGAGGGAAACGTGGACAATAATTAATAAAGATTTGAAGGAATTTAATTGGGAAGCAAAGAGGGTAAGAGTTAAGTGGGGTAACTTGATCCTACCCATAGAAGAAGGTGGTTTAGGATGACCTGGTTTATATAGATATTTTAGAGCTACACAGTTAAGGCTTGTGAAGAGAGATGTGAAAAGTAAGGGACGAATGCTAGTGTTCATACTTCATTTTGAATACGATTTCATTTCAAGGTGGATTCTTGATTGTTTCAGTCTGCTTCTGATGAGTAATTTCTTTTCAACATGAAAGTGCTAACATGGTAAAGTGTAGAAACTTCTTTTCTTTGCAGAAACTTCTTTTCTGGAATTCAGAACTCGTACCTAATATGGAAAGGCACAGATGGAGAGTAAGAAGATCTTAGCAAAATTAATGCTGTAGTGTTCACTTTTTATTTGTCAGTGGTTGTATTTTAACTGTTACGATAATATTGCTTTTAATCAAAAATGGTATAAAATATCCATGATGTTTATAGTTCAGGGAGACAGGACCTTTATTCAAAGTCTACCACAGAAGCATTGTTCTCTGTAATAAAATAGATTATTATTCTCTGCTGAACTGCGTTCTGTGAAAGCTATTTTGTACCTTAACAGGTTCATATACATAACACAAGCAGAAGATTATAAATCATAGTGGAAAGGGATGATGATGAAGCAGGGAGGTCCAGAAATAAGGAGAGAGTAGGATTTTGGATGCAGATCCTTAAGGAGACTATAATAACTATCCAGAGTATTATATTCATAAAGTTGCAGAATGTATTCTAAGAATTAAATCAACATGGGGAATAGAAAAAGGACATTTTACTAATAGGAATGACTGCAACTAGGAGAACTGAAAACAGTCAATATGGGTCTGGAATTTACTGGAGAAAACTGGCAAAGGAACCAAGGTATTAGTAGAAATAACGGGTAATGGAAATGTAATTTGAGTGGGATGAAGCCAAGCAGAAGTTCGCACTGCAGGTTACAGACTGCCTTCCCTACCAGGTACTGATGTCAGGGTATAGGCAAAAAGAAAGGGATAGGGGAATCCAAAGTGAAAGACTTGCTCTAGTAGAGTTTTTAGTTGTCTGCAGTTAAAGAAGGGATAATTAGCAGGGCGTATAACATATTAGGTAACTATAAGAAGCAATCAGAGGAGGTTAGAAAATACTGAAAGAGAGACTGGAAATGCACTTTACAAAGGAACAATGAAAATACACATGTATGGCCACCAAGTATGCAGCAAAGACTACGTTTACAATTTTTGGTTGGAGGGGTTTGCATAGATATTTTTATACCCAGAACAGATTTCAAATAATTTTTGCTCATGTAGATAGCAAATGTTGGAGGTATGATAAGAAAAAAAGAGATAATTGGCAACATGTTTTTGGAAGTGTGATGAGCTGGCCGATTTTACAACTGCTCTACAGAGTACTTTGTCAGAAATATTTGGGTAGAAAATTGCTCTAACTAAATGAATGATTGTTTTGGGATCGATTTTACTTGATCCATGTTTTAAATAGTCTAGATTCACATAGTCAAGACCATGTGATTGACAGTTTAAAAAGTAGATTGAAATATACTGAGATTGTGGTGCATGGAGGCTTGGGAAATGTGCCCTTTTTCCCATTGTAGTGCAGTTGGTATATAAAATTAGCAGGGGGCGTGAGGTGTGCAGGGGGGCTTGCCCCATGCAAAAATGTTGTTTGAGCTATGGTCTGGATGTTCAACTTTTTAAACTGTTGATCACATGGTCTCGTGTGAATTTGGACTATGTAAAAAGTTGATCAGGTAAAATAGATTCTTTTTTTGAGCTGAGACACATGATCTGAAGTACCTAAACATATTAAGGCCTTATTAAATTTAATGCTGTAGTTAATAAAAATGGAAATCAAAATCTAAACCAACTATAACTGAAATGCTGAATATTTGTAAAGAGATAAAAAAACTGAAAGTGAAATCTTTAGAAAATGGAAGGAGCAAATTACATAGAAATAAATGGAAGTTTTGGGAACAATACATCCATAATAATGTTCAGGAGGAGAAGGAATGAGGTTTAAGAGAAAGCAAGATTTTTTATTTAATGTAGTCTATGGCAGTTGTTAGAAAGAAAGGAAACATTTATGCAATACATGAAAATATTATGATTCGTTTTCTATTCTGTTAATGTTTGTGTGCCTTTGTTTCAATTGATAATTTAATAAAAGTATTTAAAATAAAGAAAGTGCTCTGGTTTTGCTACAGGAATAATAGTCTACCTAGCCATTCTTCTTAGAAAAATGACACTGAAGCACTGATAGGGTAAACTATTGTCTTGTAGCTGTTAAATGTCATACAATGAAAATGTATACTTTTTTTAAGTTTAAGAAATGTGCACTACTTAACCAAATGTTTTTAGAAGTTTAGTCTAGTATCTTGGGTAGTCAGTGGTTAATTAAACCATTCACCCAAATTGAAATATGCTTAAAAAATTCTAACATGCTGCTTAATGCCAAAAAACATACTTATGCTATTTACTCCAAACAACAGCTTAACCAAAAACACACATTTCATATTCCCTCAAGTAATAACAGAAAATATAAACCATTAACCAAATTAAACTGCGCATAGTCATAATAGATGGCAACCTCAAATTTGATCACCACATACCTCATATCATCAAGAAAGCTCATGAAAACTCATCTCCCTCTATAGGGCTAAACATTACCTGACAGATCAAGTAAGGATAACCTTAGAAGCAACATACCTCCTTCCAAAAACTAAATGAGCCTCCTGCTACTACAAAATAGCTAAATTTGCAACCAACCAGCCTTATAAAACACACCACTGCCTTGCATTAAAACAATTAAATTGGTCTGAGCTCCCAAATCATTTGACATACTCACAACTTATCATTGCCCCCTCAACCTGTTGTACTCTCCAGACAAATGCCCAGCAGTATAAAATACTGTACTGTACTATTCACCAGTGACTCAGCAATAAACTTTTACTGTGAATCAGTAAGACATTCAACACTGCTGGAGACAATACTCTACTCTCATTATGTGTCAAAACTTTGGAATGAAATTCCCACACAATTAAAACATATAGAAAACTTAAACAGTTTCAAAATTTTGCTTAAATAGCACCTGTGTCAAAAACGGTTCTGTTCTTCCTGCTCACCTAGCTAGTTTTACTCAGATTACATTTCTCTAACTCTTGTAGCCACTTTGTTTCCCAATTTTTTTGTACCTTATCATACTGCATTTATTTCCTAAACTCTTACTTTTCCTCTTTTCTCATACCCCACCACTAACTACCCTTCCTCCTCTGTCCATTTATCATCTTTCTCATTTCCATAACGTTTCCTTTCATATCTCTCATCATTTTTAAGCTGCATTCTACTTGTCTGTCTTTAAATTATTACTAAACTCAAAAACACCCCAGTTTGATCTTTTCCTGCAGACATTATGCTATAAATCTATTAATTGTTACTGTATGTTATTTCTCTGTTCAATAATATTCCAATTTATGTTAATTTCTCTCTTGTTTTTATGTTAAAATGTTATGTTTATATTACAAATGTTTAAAACTACTTAAAAATTCTGTAAACAAGCTGATGTATAAATGTTTTACCCTGCACTTATAACTGTACATCATGTGCAATGTAAATGTGGAACTTTTCTCCCTTGGCCTTCAATTGTTGTTGTTTGTCTTTCGGCTGTTCCCGGTTAGGGGTTGCCACAGCGGAACTCCGGTCCGCTAATGATTGGCAGTTGGTTTTTATGGTGTTGAGTTGCCAGCCCAACGCCCAACCTTCAATGAAGGCATGCCCATTCAACGCATGTCTTTCGAACGCCCACTTGACCGCAGGGAGGACATGCAGACTCCATACAGAAGGCACTCCCAACCCAAGCCGAGAATAGAACGGGAGAACCTCTTGCTGTGAGGCAACAACGCTACTGCTGCACCACCGCTGCAGTCTCCCTTGGCCTTCAATGAAAATGGATTTTGCTCAGTCAGACTTTTCCTGGTCAACAAAGACACATAAATAAATAATTATAGCTTATATATAATGTTTTAAAGTGACTGCAAATTACATGTAGTTAGTATTCACTTCAAGTTGGTTTTAACTCTCTCTCCCCACTGCCATTTGCTATGCTATACATCTAGAAGGTTCCAGCTATTGAAAGATGCATGCTGCTTTACCTACTGCTACTGTTCTCAAGCACTTTTGATTCCTTATTAAAGTTGTTAATTCATTTAAGGAACTTGAGGTGTTTACAAGTTGTTAATAGGAGTAGATTGTATAATGTAACTTGTTTCACGTAGCACAGTCTCTTACTTGTGAAAAAGAGCCTTACTGTTGATCATTTGGTGCACTAAATAATCACACACACATATACACACCCACAAACACACACACACACACACACACACACACACACACACACACACACACACACACACACACACACACTTGTCAAATTATGTCTTCCAGTAATCAGCCTTTTTCACAAAGCACTTGCACTGCCTTAAGATAAGATTAACTTCATTTTACATGGCCTTCGCCTGTTGTTAACAAAAATATATTTTATTACCCATATTGCTGTTTTATTGAACGTTAAAATACCAAACATCATAGAAAATGTAAGTAGATAATAAAAACACCAGTGACACTGAATATCTCAAGAACTTTATATACTAAACGAATTATACTATTTAAGCAGCTCAGTTATTAACAAATCAATATATGTCATTTGAACTATTGTCAATATTTATTTATTTTATTATTTATTTTATTTTACATTTGTTGACCAGGCTAGTCTAACTGAATATATGTCCATTTTCAGTAGAGGCCCAGGGAGATAAGCTCCAAGGAAGCAAAATATAATCACATTATACAAAGATTAATTTGTATGTTGAACATTGCAGGTGAAGATACAGGGAATAATCACAGTGGTCGTTTGTTCATAGCATAGTGCTAAATATACAAATACAATTAATGCAATACAAATGTAGTCGTAATACAACATGTAAAAAGATAGCATCTGAGTTAGACAATATATTAGTAAACAAGTTGACATAAAGAAGGAAAACAAAAAGTAGGAGCTGTAATAATCAGTATAAGAGTAAAAACTAGTCTCCTTAAATAAATTAAGAGGATGTAAGTAAAAAAAAATCTAGAAAGGTCAAGGTCAGTTGTTAAGAAAAGGAACAAGAATATTGAGAAGAAGACAGCAGGTAGATCCAAGTAAGAAAGGTGCTAGATCAGTCAGGTTTGGTACAGGGGCACAACCAGTGTGTTCTAAGAAAACGTTTCAGTTTGTTTTTAAAGAGTGATATAAAGGGAACAGAGGAAAGTTCGCTAGGAAGAAGGTTCCAGGATTTTCCAACAGCATTAGAGAAAAGAGAGTCTCCAGCCCTGTTGTTTGACTTACAAATATTTACAAGAAGTCTATGTGATGAACGTAAGGTCTTTAGATTGTTGTAGGGGATAATGAGGGTAGACAGTATAGGGGTATTGGTAGGATGGTAAAGGGTTTTGTGAGCAATGGTAAGCTGGTGGAATTTAAGCTGATTTTGTAATTCAAGCCATCCTAGTTGCTTTAGGTTAATACAGTGGTGGGTTCTGAAAGGGTTACCTGTAGCAAATCTGGCTATGCTATTGTAGGCATTTTCCATTTTATTAAGGTTGATTTTAGAGAGATTAGTGTATATGGGTGAGGCATAGAGGAGAGTAGAAATTAGGTGAGTGTGAGCGATAGTTATTCTTGCTGCAGTCGAGAGAAAGGGTTTGATCCTGTAGAGAGAGCCCAGTTTTCTATTAACAGATTTTAAGGTATTGTTAATATGGGTGTCAAAGTTAAGGTTGTTATCTATGGTGATACCTAGTAGTTTGGTAATTGGGTCTGGGAATATAGGGATACTGTTATTGGATGTTACTGTGAAGTCTATTGGGGGGACTTACAAGTAGGAGTGAAAAGGAGGAGTTTAGTTTTTTTGGGGTTTAGAAGGAGACAGTGTCGAGTAAACCATTGTTCAACTGTGTTAAAGACCTTTTGGGTAAGGGAGTGAAGTTCAGATATTGATGTGGCTGAGCATATAAGTGCTGAATCATCTGCATATTGTATGCATGTAGCTTGTGGGATTGCTAGGTGAAGGTTGTTAAATATAGAAAATAGGAGAGGTCCTAATATGGACCCTTGGGGGATCCCCATGCTGATGGGCAGATGGGTAGATAGAATGTTATGCCAAAGCACAGCCTGTTGTCTGTTATCCAGATAGGATTGGAACCATTTTATAGCTAATGCATCTAGTGACAGAGATTTGAGGATTTTTATAAGTATTTGGTGATTTACCATATCGAACGCCTTAGACAGATCTATAAACAGTGCAGAGGAAAGCATATTGAGGTTTCGTTTTTTGTTGATACAGTGAGTGAAGTAAAGGAGGGCAGTAGTAGTGCTGTGTGAGGGTCTGAAACCATGTTGTGAGTTGGAAAGCAAGTTATTTTGCATTAGGTGGTCTATCAATTGTTTATGGATGCATTTTTCCATGATCTTTGCTAGTTAGACAATAGGGCAATGGGATAGTAATTGGAGAGTTCAGTGGAATTACCTCCCTTATGAAGGGGGATAATATGGGAGACCTTCCATATGCTAGGGATGTGTCCTTCAGTGATTGTTCTATTGATAAAAATGGGGTAGGCAATAGATTTGGCTAGATTTTGTAGGTATTCAGTGGGTATCTGGTCTGCTGAAGGAGTGCATGGTTTAAGTTTTTGGATGAAGGCAAGAATATATGTAGTTGGGACTGGTTGGAAGAGAAATGGGGGGGTTAGTGATATAGTTGGATATAGGTAAGTCCTCAGTGGATAGCTGACTGGCAAGGTTTTGAATGGCCTCAGTGAAATAGGTATTAATGGCATTGGCAGTCTGCTTGGGATTCTGTTGGTCTGTGCCTTGTGGGTTTGGTGTGATGGATTGACCTGGGTGTAATAATTGATTAATACTTGCCCAGAACTTTTGTGGTTGATTATGGTGGGTCTGTTGGAATTGTAGGTAGTAGTTTCTTTTTGTCAGACAGTACTGCTTTTTTAGTTTAGTTTCTTAGTTGCCTGAAGTTTTGTTGATCTACTGGGTTTTTAGTTGATCGAGATTTGTTCCAGTATTTATTTCTGAGTTTGATTTTTTGCCTGGTTTCTGTTGGAAGCCATGGGGCAGATTTAGTTCTCATTCTCATAGAGCGTGTTAGGGCATAGTGGTCTAGTATGGCTAAGAAATTAGAGTTAAAGTAATCGACAGCTTCCTCCAGTGGAAGGTATTTTAAGGGAGACCAGTTACATGCTCTTAGTTCTCTTTGGAAGAGATCGAGGTTGAAGTTTTTCTTGGTTCTAATTGTCCCAGATATGGTTGGGTTAGGTAGATTGGTTTTATGCCTGATGATGTAGGTTAGTGAGTGGTCACTTACATCATCAGGGAGGGTACCAGATTCATATGTCTGGAAATGATTATGAGAACCCAATCTAAGGTACTTTCTTTCTTATTAGGCTTGTTTATCCTGGTAGGGGAGGTAATGGTTTGTGAAAAAACAAAAAGGTTTATATGGCTTGTAGGGTGGCTACTGCTACAACACTTCCAATCAATGTTAAAATCACCTAGGATTATGGTTTCTTGAGGCAAATTATGAGATAGCCAACAGAGGATATTCTCTATTGTGGCAATGTTATTACCAGGAGGAAGATAGGTACAGATAATATAAATGGATTTGAATTTGTTAAGTTGAAGCTTGGTAATAAGAATTTCAGCGTTGGAGACTTGAGGTGGTATATAGTCGAAGGTAGTAATCTGTAGGCCAGATTTAAAAAGGATAGCTACACCGCCACCCTTTTTGGTTGTACGGTCAAGTCACAAAATATTATAACCGGGTGGGATGACTTCATTGTCTTTAGTTGAAGGTTTTAACCAAGTTTAACTTTACCAGGAGGAAGATAGGTACAGATAATATAAATGGATTTGAATTTGTTAAGTTGAAGCTTGGTAATAAGAATTTCAGCGTTGGAGACTTGAGGTGGTATATAGTCGAAGGTAGTAATCTGTAGGCCAGATTTAAAAAGAATAGCTACACTGCCACCTTTTTGGTTGTACGGTCAAGTCACAAAATATTATAACCGGGTGGGATGACTTCATTGTCTTTAGTTGAAGGTTTTAACCAAGTTTCTGTTAAACAAAGAATGTCAAAAGAGTAGACTTCTATGAGAGCATGGAGTTGTGCAACTTTGTTATTAAGGCTACGTATGTTGAGGTGAGCTAATAAGAGTGAGTTAGGTGGTTTAGTAAAGGAATGGATAGGATGGGGGTTGGGGTTGTGGAGTTGAGTGGTAGTATCAGTTTTAGGGCCTGGGTTTGGATGAATGTCACCATCTTTTAAAGAGAGGCGTAGTGTTTGAAATCTAAGATTTGGGAACTTACTATAAAGAGTTAGAGACTTTCTGGGATTGGGAGAGTCATATCTAATTTGGGTAATCCTATGGAATTTTTCTAGTAGATAGCTAGGTGTGGATGTTATGTTAACATGGTTAGTGAGAATAGGTAGAGAAGGAGAGGTAGATAGTGTGTTGGGGTGGAGAAAGTGTGGATATATTGGGTGTTCATAGGAGATTAGTAGGTAAGCTAAAGTTAGGGGTGGTAGAAGTGTAAGTATGAATAACCTCTGTAAGAGGGTTGAGGAGGGTAGCATATGCATTTGGCAGGGTAGTTTGTTAGGTTCTTGTTATAGGTTTGGAGGTATGCTAAGTGTGGAAGGAAATAGGTGTAAGGTATGGTGGGAGAATTTGGAAGAGGTAAGTGAAATTAAGAGAAACTGGTGTTAATTAACAATGGAAATGACTGTGATGAGTGTAAGAAGGAAAGGGTGTGGTTATATGGTATAAGAGTAGGACCTCTGGGGTGTGTGGGAATTGGGGGTAGAGTAGGGGAGCGGAGTGAGCCCGCAGGGCGAACGGAGCGGGCAGAGACAAGTGAAGGAGAATCTAGAGAATAAACTATCAGCAATGCTGGTAGCTGAAGATAAGTGTATGAGTCAGGAGTGGGAAAGATCACAAATATATTAGGAGTCTATGAGATAAAAAAAAAGAACAGGTGAGAGTATACAGCTGAAGTAAAGGGTGAGTGACAAAATAAGAGCAGGTCTAGGACCTAAGGGGTTTAGTGTAATTACAGAGCAAAATACAGGGAGATAAGCAGGAGGTAAGGTTTGGGATGAGGGTGCCACCTAGTGGGCAGATCTAGTATTGCAGGTAAGTATGTAGGAGCTAGCTGGTTTACAACCAGGGACAGAGTGATAGCTAGTAAAGTAGGGTTTTTATGAAGTAGAGGAGGTTAGTTGGATACAGGGTAGATAGAAGGGGGGAGTAAAGGCTGCTGGCTGTTCAGGCTCGTAGCTTACTTTATAACCCCTGAAGCAAGTAGTAGACAGTAGTCAGTTTTACAAACAGGACTTAGTCAACCACATACCTTCTTGCTTCCTTGAGAGAGGGTGCAGGGCAAAACAATGCTGTTAGATGAGACCACAGAATTGGATAGGGTCCTTTGCCGCCAGGTAGGTAGGCTCTTAGAGACTATATCAGGAACAGCGCAATGAAAAGCTGGTTACTTTGGGGAGAAAGAGAAGATAAATGTAGAGGAGAGAAAAGGGTTAACACATATCAAGCAGTAATGGCAATTAACAAACAATTAGCTAACATAACGACACAATTAATAAAACAGCTTCTATACATGCCCTTATTTCTGAGAGAGGCTATTGGAATCAATTGTAAGGTAGTTTTACTGTAACAGTTATAAAGTAGCAAAGACACTGTTAATAGGCTGAGTAGGACAGCTGACCATATGATGACTCTAAGTTATAGTACATACATAGAATGCAGTAGAATAGATGGAGTGTAATGTATCAGAACAATGCAAAGTTTAAAACAGGAGTCTAGACTCTAATCTTAGGTTTGAGTTGGGGCAAACTAGAAGGCAGGCTCAGAACCCACCATTAAACAATGGACAAGAAGGTAAAAATAACATTCTTATTCTAACATAAAGTACACCTTAAACAATGGACCAGAAGGGAAACAATACATTAATTTTCTTACCTAGTGTGCACCATTCCCACCAATACCACAATGATTAAGGCTTTGTATTTAATCAAAAAGTATACACTCACTAGGTCTGTATGCTATGCATAAGGGCAAAGAGATATCATAATGTTATTCAGGATAGCACCCACTAGATACTACTGTTTATCTCAACATTGTCATTTTTCTGGTCAAAAGGCCTATCAGTTAAAGTAGGGAGCAGAGTATATTGCCTAAGTAGTTATTGGCAAGAGCTGCTCTGGAAGGTTTTAACAATGATTACTTAACCTTTTAAATTGCTAACTTATTAAATTAAACCTAAAGTTATTGGCAAGAGCTACTCTGGAATGCTTTAACAATGATTAATTAACCCTTTAAATTACTAAGTTATTAAGTAAAACCTAAAGCCGATTTGTACATCCGTTCACTAAGGCAGTCTAAGGCCAGCCTTTAATTGCTTTTAACTAGTATCATTATAGCATAAAGAGCCAGGTAAATAGCATAGTTTGAAAGCCTAGAAGCTAAAATACACTTGGTTAATTAATTCTCATATAGTGGACAGCTGATGGGGAAATAATACCTTTGGCACACTTAGACTGACTCCACGTGGGTGGCGCACTCACAAACAGCCATTCCCGGCTAAATATGGACAAATACTAACATAAGGACGCTGAGACTAGCTCCACGTGGGTGGTGCAGCTGCATATAGCCATTCCAGGCAGAGAACGGACTTTAACAATCTTCAGTGCTCTCGGATCAGTTCCACATGGGTGATGCAATTTAAAATAGTCGTTCCGGGCTAGAATGGACTAATAGGGTATGTAATACGCCGAAAAGTAGCTCCACATGGGTGGAATAGTGCTACTTAGCAGTTTCAAGCATAACATAAAAAATATAGCATTAACAGCAACCGTTTCAGCCGTAACAAGGATAATACAAGCAGCAGCAGTCTAAGGCAGTCGATTCAGGCTAGTAGGCATGTGGCTGAGCAACGGCAACATATACAGGGCCCACGTGGGTGGCGTAGTTACAATACTCGCAGGCTTGGAAACAAGTTAAAAACAAACAGTAATATAGACAGCAGCAGAACAAATGTGAAGCATTCAGGTACACAGTCACATAAACAGGAGGAGGATGCTATATGAATAAAGCATTCAGTTTACAGTTACTTAATATAAGGAAGACTGTATCGCAGACAGCAGCAGAGCATAGGAAAGAAAAATCATTTAGATACACAGTCATAAATACAACAGCAGGATGTTAGATGTAGTAAGGCATTCAATTTACAGATACACCTCAGCATTAGACAAGGCTAATAATACAAAAAAAAAGCACTTACCACAGGCAAAAGGTGCTTGGGCAGGAGCAGACAGCAGCCAGGGATATTCTAGAAGAATTAAAGATTTAAAGATGGCGCCTCACACGACTACGGGTATAAATAGTATCCCAGTGGATAAGAGGCTGAGAGGGGAGGGGAAGAGGTATGCAATAGGTAGAGTCAGGAGGGGCAAAACACAAGCCACACCTATTGAGGCTAATGGTCGTTCAGACAGGAGATGCAGAAGGTACTGAAGGTAAGTGAAGTAGGAATGGCAGAGAGAAAGAAGTAGATATGAGCCTAGAGATAGAAGAAGACAGGTAGAGGGGAGGTTAAGGGCTTAAGGGAAATAGTCAGAGACAAGTGAAGGAGAATCTAGAGAATAAACTATCAGCAATGCTGGTAGCTGAAGGTAAGTAGGTGAGTCAGGAGTGGGAAAGATCAGAGATATATCAGGAGTCTATGAGATAAAAAAAAGAACAGGTGAGAGTATACAGTTGAAGTAAAGGCTGAGTGAGAAAATAAGAGCAGGTCTAGGACCTAAGGAGTTTAGTGTAATTACAGAGGAAACTACAGGGGGGATAAACAGGAGATAAGGGATGGGATGCTGGTGCCACCTAGTGGGCAGATCTAGTATTGCAGGTAAGTATGTAAGAGCTAGCTGGTTTACAACCAGGGACGGAGTGATAACTAGTAAAGGGTTTTTTTTATGAAGTAGAGGAGGTTAGTTGGATACAGGGTAGATAGGAGGGGGGAGTAAAGGCTGCTGGCTGTTCAGGCTCATAGCTTACTTTATAACTTCTGAAGCAAGTAGTAGACAGTAGTCAGTTTTACAAACAGGACTTAGTCAACCACATACTTTCTTGCTTCCTTGAGAGAGGGTGCAGGCCAAAATAAGGCTGTTAGATGAGACCGCAGAACTGGATAGGGTCCTTTGTCACCAGGTAGGTAGGCTCTTAGAGACTATATCAGGAACAGTGCAATGGAAAGTAGGGTATTTCTTGCTTTCTTGAGAGAGGGTGCAGGGCAAAATAAGGCTGTTAGATGAGACCGCAGAATTGGTTAGGGTCCTTTGTCGCCAGGTAGGTAGGCTCTTAGAGACTATATCAGGAACAGTGCAATGGAAAGCAGGGTACAGAGGCAAAAGGTGCTTGGGCAGGAGCAGACAGCAGCCAGGGATATTCTAGAAGAATTAAAGATTTATATATATCACAGTCTTGTGTAATTGATATGTATTAAAGACAGTCCTTTTTCATTTCAAAGGTATCTTCCATAAAGGCCCAGAGCTATAACAGAAATAAAATATGTCTAATTTGCATCAGAATATAGTTATTTAGCTTAAAAGACGTGTAATCACTGAAGACTTCCAGCTTTTTGCCAAAGACATTTTTATAAGACTAATGAGAATCCAGCCTGCTTTCATCATCTTTTTATTTGTTTGTTTATTCTTAGGTACTATCCCCAATAACCTGAACTTCCAGACCAATTTTTACTGCCTAGGAAAAAAATCTAGTAAGATCTCTTCTGGGTCTGGACCAATTCTCATTTGCCACTGTACACTGCCAGAACACGTACAGTAAACCTGGTCCATTACTTCCACATCTCCAACAGCTTGAATTCTGCTTTCTACCTTCTTTATAGAACCATTTGGCCATTAAATATCAATTATAAAGGAGCCACATCAGCTGATTCTTTGGGTTTGAGTAACTTCCCTAGTTGTTGTACCTTATCCTAGACTTGTTCCCCCTCATCCTCACCTGCCTGTACTTCTTCCCCACATGCTATACTTTCAGTTCTTGTCTGACCTGCTTTCTGCTTTATGTCCTCCAGCTATATATATATATATATATATATATATATATATATATATATATATATATATATATATATTTTTTTTTTTTTTTTCCAGCTCCACATATATTGATCTCATCCTTCCCTTCTATATACTGGCCTCCTTTTTCCATGCTGCCATTTTCTTTTGGGTACTGAAGGTAATGCCTATATACTTAACTGCTAAAACCCTCTTTAGTATATCATATTCCCTACATAATGCAATTTTTTAAAAGATTTTCCAGTAATTGTCAAATTGTAAGAGCACTGTGTGATCCCTGTAACTTCACATGAAGCTTTCACCTGATCTGTAATAGTTTGCTGTACTTCTGGGTATATGTCCCCTGTAGGCCCAAAACCCCAGTATAACCCTCCTATTCATTTGTCTCATTCTTGTATTATTCACTTCCCTCCATTCTGAGACTGTTGCATATGACATAGATTTTGGTTTGATCCTATCCACAGCTGAACTAGTTAAATAAGCTGAGAGGATGATGAATACTGATGGATATCCATAAGCCCCCATCACTGATATCTGGGTAAGACCTGCACTTTTACTGCAGATAATCTCCTACCTATATTTCCCAATATAACTTCATAAATCAGGGACTATAATTCTGATAATTTTGGATGAAACACAGGAGCCAGCAGATTTTGTGCTGTAAACAATACATGTGGCAGTGCCATTACCTCAATAGCCTAGATCATCCCAGAAATAGTCTGAAAGTTTGCTATCTTTTTCTGTGGTACATCCTGAACTCTCATCACATATTTCCATTCAAGTTTATTCACTAGGAATCCCAGATATTTTAGAAATATTTTCCCCCACAGTCAACAAAGTTATCTGTCTCCTATCTGTTTCTCAGCCCTAAGTATAATGCATTTGTGAGTATTGCATTAAGGCACATAAGACATCCCAAACTGTTATAATATAGCAAATGTCCCCTCCATTATATATCCTATGTCACTACTAATCAACAAGCAGTCACTGACAAATAAGTAAAGACATGGTGAGCACCTGTACCTTGCCCTTTCCACTAAGAAACACCTCATGCTACAAGCTAACTGCTCCATAATTAATAAAATAATCCTGGAGACAGGGGGAAACCTTGTACAGTCCCCCTGGCAGGGTTGCCCTGCTCAGACAACCCCCCCCCATTTATCCCAACTCTAAAATCAGGCTTTGTGTATGGCTACTCTAGTCACTTAAAGTACATCTCTCCAAAATTCCTCTTTTAATACTCTAAACAGACAATTCCAGTTCTTCTTCTTGCTTTTCCTGGTTAGGTGTCACCACAGCAGATCACCTGTCCGCTCATGGTTGGCAGTGGAGTTTTATGGCGTTGAGTTGCCAGCTCAGCACCCAACCTTCCACAGAAGGTACACACACTCACGCCTAGGGCCACTTTAGAGTGTCCAATCCACCTACAGCATGTATTTGGGAGTAAACCCACACAACCACAGGGAGGACATGCAGACTCCGCACAGAAGGTACCCCACCCGAGGATCTAACCGAAGAACAACTTGCTGTGAGTTGGCAATGCTAACCGCTGCACCACTGCGGTCACCCTAAACAGACACTTCCAATTAACAGAATCAAATGCCTCTTAATATCAAACAAAACTATCCCCATTCTGTTTTGTCTCCCTTTGGACTGATGCTGGAAGGCTGCTAAATTCCACCAATTTGTGGTTATACCCCTGCAGTAACAAATCCATTTTGGCTGTCTTCTATGACATTAGGGAGTATTATCTCTAGCCTTTTTGCTAACACCTTTGTCAGAATTTTAACAGCAACATTTATCACTGAAATTGATCCAGAATTACTGATTCATGGACATGTTTCTATGGATTTTGGTAATACCACTATAACCACTTCATTGATTTTTGGATTTAAATTACCACATTTAAAAAATATTATTATATATAGCTATCAGAAAAGGTATTATTTGCTTTTCTGCCCATTTATAGCATTCTCCAGGGAATCCCTCTACCCCTCGCCCACATACACATTGCCTTAGTTGGTTTCATACTCATTTTTGCTTTTTTATTCTTAACTTCTGATGTTACTTTAGCCAGATGTATTCATTCTTCATCTATAAACCATTTGGTGTGGGCTGCCTTATAGTCCTACCCCTCCATCCTGGTCCCCTCTAACTAATATAATTCAACATAATATTTATGAAAAGCAACCCCTTGTTCTCCTTTTATTACTATTTTTACTACTATTATTCCATTCTCATCTTGGACTCGATCCACAGCTCTAGTGATAGTCCATGTCTTAAATGCCCATGTAATCCTTTTTGGATCACCCTCTATTTGAGCACAATAAAATAATGTCTTCCCATTAATTCTGCTTCTGCCTTTGCTGCCCGTAGAAAGCCTAGCTCGTGCTTAAGTATTGTTTCCTTACCAATCATCATATCTCCACTATTTCTGTTAGTGAGCATTGCCCTCTGGATCTGTTGTAATTATTGCTTTTTCCTTTCTAGTATATTTAATATCTCTCTTTTTGCCTCACTTCTCTTTCTATTAATTCCCATCTTATGGCTCCTTTGCAGCCTTCTCACAAACTATGGCTTAATTTATCACCTACACTGAGATTTTGAGCTATCACTTCCTTAACTAATCCTGCAAGCATGCCTTTACCTACCTCATATGCACATTTATAATGGGCCCATCTCCAACACCACACCTTTGAAGAATCTAGAAGGAGATGAAAACATCCTATCACCATAGCATGATCAGAGATTTGTCTTTCCCCTATCTCTACCATCTTTACCAACCTCTCCATTTCCTGCTGGACCAATATAAAATCCAGCCTGCTGCCATGTTTCTAGGCCCCTTGAAAATGTGACTCCCTCTTCGGTCCCATGTTTATATCTGCAGTTGTCACACAACTTCCTGACTTCTAGCATCTATTAAGTACCTGTTGTCCTTTTTTATGTAACCTCCCTTTATTATACAGTTCATCCAATAGAGCGTGTAGAACTAAATTAAAGTTATCCAATAACATACCATATTGTAAACTACTAATTAGTTGTTCCCATAGTTCTAACATTTGTTCAGAAGATGTTACATCATCCCTGTTTAGAGCACAGATATTTCCTATAGCCTATTTTTGATTGTTTATTGTGCCTGCCCATAAATCCCCCTACCTCCTCCACTTATCCTAACCTCGTCGTCTGTAACATTAAGTGACCTATGAAATAGTAACACCAAAACTTTTTCCCCTCCTTCTGGTTTATAGTGTGCTGGTACTTTATTATACTGTTTTGAACTAAGGTGGCATGCTTCCACGGCCTTTAACTCAGATTCCTGGAATCCTGTCACCATATCTCCCTCCCTATGTATCTTTTGTAATATTTTTCTTATTCTAATAGAGTGTGTACTTCTTCTTATATTCAAAGTGGCTACTTTGAAACAGGACTTTGACCCTATCTGCCCTGATGTATTGATCTTGGATAATAATAATAATAACACCCATTTGTTAACCAGGTAGGCTCACAGCCCCTTTTCAGGAGTGACCCAGTAGCACCATTTTTAAGTGACTTGCTCAGGTCACACAGCATAGGCTAAGGGTGTTAAACCCTTTACCACAGGAACTACAGCTCACAGTCTTAACCCTCTGTACTAATTGTCTGACAGGGGAAGTTGAAGCTATATCCATACTATAGTAGTTATCTGAAAAGTGTACTGGGCTGTGACCCCTGTTATATCCAGAGACGTCTCTTGGTCTAGGGCACCCTTTGGATGTTGTAGTATTGATGCCCAGATGGATGAATCCTGATGCTATTTTAAGTGAAGGGTGATGGCTTTTGTTTTCTCTCCCCCACCCCACAAGGAGTACCTACAAGCAAAACCATTAAAGCAATATGGATTAACAGCTTTCCCATTCTAACTCATATTATTAAAATTTCAGTTACAACAATGTGAAATAATTCCAAAATTAATTACATGGAATTCAAAATAATAACTATGCAATTTTTATCACATAACATACAACATGGGCATACTGTGCCTCAGTGCTTTGTATGTATGAATGTTTTTGCAGTCACTACTTCAAACCTTAATACCTGTGTTCCAAAAGCAATCTAACCTATAGTAGTTTGAAGTGAGATCCATACGGTGATTAATATACATAGCCACTATGTAAATATTACCCACCTGCTTCAGTTTATTCCCCTACAAAATCACTTTAAAGCACTTTGATTTGAGTGTCTGTTTTCCTTTGCTTTAGGCATGCAAAAGGTATAAATCATTGGGGTTAGCAGTGTGCAGATCTTTATTTTATATGCATTCAAGTAAAAGGATACAACATTTTCCTATTAAAAAAGTAGTGAGAACAATAGAAAAGAAGTCTTCCTGAATTACTAGAATGCATTCCACCTGAGGGCTGCAGTCATTTCAAAAGTATTCCAGAGTCATTTTTCATTCATACTTGTATCCAACCCCTAGGATTCCAGCAGTGGTAGAAGAGTCATTGAATATCCCTGACCAGGCCTTTTGGATCTCCTACTGGATTTCTCTGGATAAGTCTCTGAATCAATCCTTATATTAGCATGGCCTTTTCTATACCCCTGGTTAGGCCAATTCCTGTATTTTCCTTCTTCCTTTGTTTCCTTTCCAACGATTCCTTGCTTCTCCTTTTTCTGGCTGCCTCTTTCTCTTTTTCTGATATTTCCAGGACTTCATTTTTGCATTGAAGTAATCTCAAATGGAATTATTATTGTTCAGAGCCTGTTTATTTTTCTCTTTCATATTCACACATTCTCATGTTTATAATTGCTTTTTATTTTATAAACTCTCCCCCTCAGATTAATGTTGTTCCTGTTGTGCTATTACGCTGTTTTGAAGGTGGTTGTTTCATCTGTCTCTGGCATCAGGGTCATTTATTCTTGGAGCCTTCCCACTCCATCTCCAGCTCTGACAAATGTCCTTCTGTTCATTTTAATTGATTTCTAGCTCCTTGTAAAAAGGCTTCTACATCTTTCATTTCTGATAGACTGATTTTGTCTCCATCTGCTTCCATTAGTGGAATAGCTGGATATACCAAATGGACTGTATAGTTGAGCTAGAGAAGTTATTTTCATATTCTCACCATTTGTTGTCTCAAAGCATACAATCTTGGTGAAAAGTCTGCTGAGAAATAAATAATATATCCTTCCCCAAAGGGAATTCCACTACATTGTTTACTATTTCTCTCAGCCAGTCTCTAGTGCATGCTGAATTCAGTAATTAGCACATGCTTGTGGATTTGTTTCGCTATGAGCACGTCGTGCCTGTTTTTTTTTTTTTTCCCACTCTATGGAACCTTTCAACAGATTAACTCAGATGCAATGGAATTATTTCTTTTAATAATAATTCCAGTAATGATCTTAAGTCTTTCTCAAGGAAGGTTTCAGGTATTCCCTTTATTCTGACATTCACACGAGAACAATTTTCCATATCATCCAGTTTCTCCATTTGTCTCTTGCATTTTTCATCTAACTCAGTAATTTGTATCTGCACTATATCTTGAGAAGAGCAGAACTTTTATTGACTACTTTTAAGTGCTTCTAGACTGTAACATGTTCTTTTGTCACTCATCTTTTGCTGAATCATTGCAATCTCGTGGTAGGCCTCCATCTCTGCTGCTACAACAGACATTTACTTGAAGAGAATAAGTATTCTTTCTTCTGATGATGCAATTTTGAACCTTTCCAACAGGTTATCTGGTCCACTGTACATTCAGCCATTGTATTATGGAACAAAACAAATCCTGTTTATCAGCAGCTAATAAAAATTACAGAAGTAGACACTCACTGAAGTGGCGTTCGCTCACTATGAGACCATCTTCCACTCTGGCTAGCCACACCCCTTCATGCTGCTGTTTTGATGGTTTTTAGTTGTTTTCATATAGTACTCACACTACCAGTTTCCAGACTTCCCAAAACAAGTTTTTTCTTGACACTTTTGAATCTTTCATGCTTTATTTTATTCCCTTTTTTATGAATTTATGGTACTACACTCTTGTTTCTACTGAGACATTCTTATGTTTGACCTCAAGATCAGTTTACACAGCATAATATAAATAATGACAGTCCAGGCTACAGAAAGTTTTTATGTTGTTTACTGCTGTTCAAACTATACTGTGGCAACCCCTAACCGGGAAAAGCCGAAAAGAAAAACAACAGCTGCTGTTCAGACTATCGAGGAAAGCAAGCCCCAGCTGAGTGTGTGTACACACATGTTGGATAACAACAATTTGCCAATAACGTTTACAGCAGATTTTTTTCAGCTCATCTGATGAGTATGTTATATGTTATTTCTCAAAACTTGCAATTTTTTTTCTTACAAAGGTAGATTTCATATGTGCAGTTCCCTTCATAGTAGAGCAACACATTCACTATTTTTATCTTTCGCACTGAAATGCCAAAAAAATGATAATCTGAATTTAAAACATTTTGAACAGAAGTACATAATTTTACAACTTCTCAACAGCCTGATGTGAAGCTTGCAATTTATTTTTTCAAGCCACATCGTACAAATGTAAACAGACAGTTGTTACAGCCAGGTAAAATGTTTATCTGTATAACTTAAAGATGGATCTTGCATTTGTTATGCAAATTCTTCTTTAGAACAAGAAAATGTAATTTTCAATACTGTTATTGATCAAGCTGGGTTATAAAACAAGAGTATGCCGAAAAAGTGGCATAAACTAAAGCAAACCAACAAAGTTATGATCATGAATTCTGCCTAGAGAGTGCATTCTTCTAAGGGTATATGCTGACCTGACAGTTTCTCAGCTTACTGAGTTGTCACTCAAAATTTGCAAGTCATGAATTATTTCAAAATACTTCAGAATTGTGAAATGTGTCATTTGTAACATGCATGACAAAATGGTAATTGTGCCTGATATGTCATTTCATAGTAATGGGCAGTGATACTGAACGACACAGGGTTTAACAGAGTGAGAGTGTTGATTTTTGATTTATCCATTTTTTGGAGCTGCATTGTATATGCTTATGTAAATATTTCTTCCAAATGGCTAAGCACTCTGTAAGATAAATATATTTTTTGAATACAGACACTTTATCTTATAATAAGTTCCTAAAGGGACTTTTTACACTTTATATGCATATTTATCTGTTTAATCACCCAGATGATTAGTGTAGCTGTATGAAAATGGTATTTGCAAGCTGCCTTCTGCAGGAAATTGCTAAAAGGTCTGAAGGATAAGTCGCTAACCTACCTGTAGTCTGAGTGATAAGTAGCCACTGTAACTTTATTGGGGAAGGTTTACAATAAAGCATGCTAACCTACCTATAGTCTGAGTGATAAGAGGATCTGAAGAAGGTTTTTTAACTGAAAGCGCTTATCCTGTTTGACCTGCAACTTGAACAGCACAATTTGTGCTTTTTATTTCTCCGTTTTATTAAAGCCTACATTCTAACAGAATTTCTCAATGAACTTTTCATTGTGGTGGAAGCCTTTTTTCAGTTTACTATAGTCTGAGTGATAAGTAGCCACTGTAGCTTTATTGGGGAATGTTTACAATAAAGCGTACTAAAAGCACCATAGACATGAAAGGGTACTAATAAGCACATCGTTCTATGCAGTGCATCCAAAAACAAAGTACATACTGTGCCATTCACATTCACTCATGGTGGACTGAGTAGGTGACATTGAATATGGCTGCTAAGAAAGTGGGCTGAAGATTTGTATTTATTTTGTTTTATTTTTAATGGAGATAGAGCATTGAGTCACATGGACTTTTTTCAGACTCAGCCTGGGAGCTATGACTGGTTAGATGACTTGCTCAAAGTCACACCGCAGACAAATAGAGGCTAATAGAATCAAACCTGGGACTACAGGAAGCAGCTAATTTACTCATTAGCATATTATGTACTTAATGCTCTGTGCTACCTGTCAGAAAATGATTACTTAATCACAAAATTAGTAATATTAGATAACAGCTAGACACTGTGGTGTATGACTGGGGTGAGCAAATCCCCCACAGCATGTTTGTGCATACTCATTTATATTATTAGTTTCAACTATGATTGTTGAGCAGGTACTAGGGAAGAGGGACAACTTTGTCCAGATCTTACTGTGGTCAAAGTCATCTATTCATGATGAGGGTAAGTGAAAGGTAAATTACTGTAATATTCCTGATTGTTTAGGATCCCAAACTTTAAAGTATGGTTGACTACTAAAGTGAAGGTGTTTGCCCATTTCTAACATTTTGTGACTGTTCAGAGGAATTTACTTCCAGCCTATACACCACACTGGCTGCCTTCTTCCATATTAGGAAATATAAAGAAACTTATTGGCTTCAAGGGCTTATTTTATTTACTGTAGGAGGTAGAATTCATAGCACAAAAACTAAAAGACGTAATTCTTACACAGCAAACTACACATTGAAATATTTAGACTATAAGCATCCTCATATATAGTAATGTATAAAGCAGAGTATATATTATGCACATTCATGAATAATACTGGCAACATCTAATTTGTTTTGGCAACACTTAATAAAAATCACCAAACTTAAGAACTAGATTTTCCAATACTAATTTTATTCATTTAAAAAAGCAATTAACTAGTATTGTGCATTAAACAAAATAGCTAAGTTAAGGGATTTGAGATCAATTGGCATAACATGTAATGTTCAGCAACATCAGTCATTTGACACAAATCAAAATAAAAAAGAAATAAAGAATCAGCACAGCTACATACAGGACAATAAATTAAAATTGTTCCCGAATTACGAGACCCGGTCAGGTAATACATCATGGAGTACAATGCTCCATAGCACTGAAAAGCAAAATATGGAAAAGCTGTAAGTTCTTTTCCCATGGATGTGTGGGCTGTAAGCATGTTCTGCTGCACAGATTTATATACCCCAGAATGAGCTTCAGATGCAGCAATGCTAGCATCCAAAATGGCTGATGTGGGGTGAGGACAGAAGTGAAGCTGCCATACCTAAGTACCCTACATGCCTCTTCTGTTACTCCAGCATCGGAATACAGACATAGAGATCAGAACCACAGTACCCAAACAAACCTGAAGGCCTAAATTTAGAATTAAAGCACTAGCTATAGGACTGCTGCCAACTTCCTCCAGGGAGGGTTGTTTACTGAGGTTAAAGCCAATGTCACATTCCATCAGGGAACGTACCTCAACAGGCAGAAACACAGCCTGCCTGGGAGAATTAATTAAGATAAGTCATGTTTTCCTCTTAATTAATTATTCACTTCCTAATTAATTTGTTGCATTACTGAATAACACAAGTGTAATTGCAGAAATGAACTGGCAGAACAACTTCTAACAGTTATTTAGAAAACACATGCTTTTTGCATGAGCAAGCATGCCTCTATCTCCAAGCAAAATGCAGAAGGGCAAACAGCAGTTGGAGCCGGTTAATTATTCTCATGGTATTAAAACAAAGACAATCAAGGCAATTTAACTTGTTCCACAGTCTACAAGGCGATGTTTACCTGAGGGACTCTGCAGCTCTCTCTTGCACCCTTACTTTCTGATGTGTGTAGTCATACTATAGTAATGATCTTCCCCTAACCAAAGTCATCTAAACAGAAGTAATGTTTTAAGGGGAACTTAAATATCATTTGGCTCTAGTCTTCATCTTTGTTTTTTTTTTTGATACATGCCTTTTATCTTACTAAATACTATTGTGCCAAATATTTTACTGTGTAAACTATGCTGAGGCCCAAGATGTTATTTACTGTTACCAGAAATTCGGGAATCACTTGAAGCTGGCTTATTAAGAATATGTACACCCTACTAAGAGATTCATTGCCTGTGCATAGCTAAGTTTTAATTTTGTATTGGATGATACCAGTGTCCTTTCAGGAGTAAGTACAGTCACATACTACTTCATGTAGCTCAGTGAAGATGGGGACCAGTTATCACACCAATGACTTTACAAAGCTCTGTGTATAAATAGAAGAAAAAAGTTAAATATGACCAGGCATCATCTGCATTTTTTTTCTGTTGTAATATAAGTATTGCCAGTGGAAAGAAGTATAAATGTTGAATGAGCCTACAACTGCCTGTCATTGACCGCAGAAATCAGTCTATGAAACTATAATTTGTATAAAGCGAATGTCAGTTCAAATTTTGCATGACATCAGAGAGTCATTCTGAAGTTAAAATGAAGTAATGCTGATGTTCTGAAGAAATGTTGTCCTTCCAGGTGCTGTGCTGATTATGGTTTAAGCTTATTACTTCCAGCAACATGCCACCTTAGAGAAAACATTGATTTTGACAATGCATTGTATTAATGTTACTGTTGTCATATGATTGACTTACATAGTGGATTACTTACCTAAATATGGTGAGATGATGAGCAGTCAGCCCTTATAGCTGCAAAGAGAGAGATAATTTAATCCAGCGCAGTGAGTGATCCCTTTATGATACATCCTTGGGTAAAGAACACACTAACTACATTCACCGTTGAAATTCGATTGAAACTATCCATAATGTACTGTCTGAATTGGCATTCTATTGCTAACTTACGTTGGATATGGATAGCAATGCAAGAAGTAGAAAACAGCAACGGATAACAGTATAGCTAGTAAGATAATCTTTCATCAGCAACAAGACATTTAAAGCTAAGCACACCCAGAGGCTTATACATTCAGTAATCTCTGGTGATATTGCAGTTTAAGTCAGAGGGCTAAGCCTGTGAGATGCTAATAGCTACACCCTGTAACCTTATAGCCCCTCAGTTTCCACTTGCATAATGTTTGATTTGGATCCTGGACTACTCTAAAGGTGCACCTCAGAGCAATGGTTTGAAGACATTCTAAATCTAAATTTGTTTTCTGACTGTCTCTATACCAGGGAAGTAAAATCCATATTGCTCTTGGTTTTCTGTAGCTATTTCTTTTGATGGAACTGTCTCTGAAGTATTTAAAATTTAACTGCATTATTTTTTTCTTTAACTGTTGCAGCAGACTTTTCCCACCCTGTTCTTGTTGTATTACACTCAGTATCAATCTTGTTATCTGCCTTTTTAATAAACTGGGGCATCTATACCATCAATATAGAACACGCCCCAAAATTCCTAAACGTAATAAACAAAAACTGCCATGAAAAATTTGTAAACAATCATGTTAGAGGACACATTCCTGATTCTTACAAATATGACTGTCACTTAGACTACTCTTTTGGCATTTCCTTCCCTAATAAAATATGACCACAAGCTAGTAACACTTCTCCTTTAAATTCCCAGAAGCTCCTATAGCAAATCCTACTAAATTTAAGGATTACAAATATGCCGACCACAGCCTACTCTATAATGAAGTATCAAAATTCAGTTATGACTGCACCACCCCTAACCTTGATATCAAAGCAATCTTCACTAAGTAATTTAATACCTATTTGGAAAACTGATTTAAGCTAACAGTCTGTACCAAAACCAAGTATCATGGAAAAATCAAAAGCAAACCACCCTGGTGGTCCATTAATAGAAATAAAGTCCACAACAAAAGAAATAAAGTCTTTACATTATATAGTAGATTCAAAAACCTCTTCTCAAGGAAACTATCAAAAGCATGTAAATCCAAAGATAATTATAAATCCTTCTTTAGATAGGTTAGAAAACTAAGAAACAGCATTCTACATTGCTCTGAACTTATTCATAATGGGACCTCCTGTTCCGAAACGGTCACTGGAAATATCCTTGCAAATTAATTTAGTGCCAACTTCATTCCCAAGAGTTCCATCCAAAGCCATAAAATACATAAATTCCTTGCTCTCCGATTATCTCTAAAGATGATTTATTGCAAGTGCTAACCAAGACCAAAAATACTTCCTTTGCGGGACCTGACAACATACCTGATTGCTTAATTAATTGTGTTAAATATGCCCCTGCAGTCACAGCCCACTGGTTCCAGAGCTACCTAACAGATTGAGAACAGGCAGTGAAATGGCATAAAGATTTCTCTTCATTCTTACCTGTCTCAGTAGGTGTTACACAAGGATCTATATTTGTCACACTTCTATTTAACCTCTTCATAAATAACATGCACACTGCCTTTAAACATGCCACAATAGTCCAATATGCAAATTACTCAACTCTCATCTGTGCAGCCAAGACGCTATCTATACTACAGGAAATCAACCAACCAACAATCATTCTCCTCCACAGAATCCTGGATGGACAAATCCCAATATCTCTAGAACCCAAAAAAGACTAAACTCATTCTATATACTCCCAAGCAGCTGTGTAACCAAATAAACCTTTGATTGTAACTTCAGCAAACAACACAAAAATAATAGTTACATATAAACAGTGGCGGCGCATGATAATCAGACTGCAGGACTGCAGCCCCCCCCCCCCCCCAGCTGTGAACCACAATGGTACAATCCAACAATTTCTCACATAGAAAACAGAAGTGTGCATTTCAGCGCAAACAAGCTGAAGCAGCTTTGGGTGTGTGTGTATGAAATGCCCCAGTTGATGTACACTGGTGGCCATAGAGAGAACTCAGGATACCTGCTGGTGGTGGTTAGAAAATACCTCAGGCTTGAACCCTGTATGCTGGGTGCAGGTAACAAGAGCCTGAATTCCTTACCCACCACCATTTCTAAAATGTTTGCAGATTTTTGCCTCATATTTTGTTCTGTTCTGTTTCTCATAAAATCTGTGGTTTCTGAACTTTTAACTACTTAAATAGTTGATGGTGCAATGGTAGCATTGTTGCCTCACAGCTAGAGGTTCTCTGGTTTGATTCTTGGCTGGGGTGCCTTCTGTGTGGAGTCTGCATGTTCTCCCTCTGTTTGTGTGTGGGTTTGCTCTGGTATCCTCCCATGTTACAAAGACATGTATCTGCAGTATTTCTCCATGGGCCTCTGCTAAAAATTGGCTTTTGTTCCAAGTCGAATCTTTCCTGGTTAACAAGTGTTAAATAAATAAAACTGACAGGCATTTGAATTTTAGACTTCATATTCTTCAGAAAGTACATTGTAACACAAAACCTTTCATTCTAGCAATTTTCTAAGGTGGTGCAGCAGTTAGCATTGCCGCCTCACAGTAAGAGGTTCTCCGTTTCGATCCTCGGCTGAGGTGCCATCTGTGTGGTGTCTGCATGTCCTCCCTGTGGTAATGTGGGTTTCCTCTGGGTGCTCTGGTTTCCTCCCACATCCCAAAGACATACTGTAGGTGGATTGAACACTCTAAATTGACCCTAGGCATGAGTGCATGCATGTGTGTGCCTCCTGTGGAAGGTTGGGTGCCAGGCTGGCAACTCGGCACTATAAAATTCCACCGCCAATCATGAGCGGACAGGTGATCCGCTGTGGCGACCCCTAACCGGGAAAAGCTGAAGAAAGAAGATAAGATAAATATTTGAAATTTATCCCTATTTTTGGGACTGTATTCCCCCATTATTGGCTTTGTCCAGGTTTTTTGTGCTAAGGTTGAGAGCTATGGTGAGAACTGAATTCACTGAATATGTTTGAGGGTTGTATTACCCCATTACTGGCTTTGTCCAGGTGTTTTGTGCTAAGAGGTTGACAGCTATGGTGAGAACTGAAATCACTAAATGGTAGCCATTTAAGTTTCAGTCTTCCTCTCTTTCATACAACAGCTGATTTGGCATAGTGGTATGTTGCTCTGACGGTTTTGCACAGGGTCCTGTTTTCAAGACTTGGCAGTGAAATGGATGGTGGTAACACAGCATTAAAAGTGGTATGTTGCTCTGACTGTTTTGCACAGGCTCCTGGGTTCAAGTCTTGGCAGTGAAATGTATGGTGGTAACAGCATTTTATATTAGAAACTTTCCAAGATTATACATGCAGTGTTTAAAATGTGTCCCTGGTTTTTGGGCTTTTCTACCCCCCCCCCAATAAATTTTGGCTTTTTCCAGATTTCTTGTGCTGTGAAGTTGAGAGATATAGTTGAGTGTCAAGTAGATTTTACAAGGAGCTGAGAGCTGCAGGGGAAGATAAGTTTAGTGCTGCTTATGCTAAGCCTACTTGTGTTAATAATAGCACAACAGGTAGTGTACTTGCTTTTGATACAGAAGGCTGTGGGTTCTACTCCTACAGGGGGGGAGATGCAGCCATACTGAAAATGTCCTCTTTGGCAAAGGTGCAGGCACTTTATTTGTAGATGAAACAATGAAATATAAAGTTGTTTGTTAGCAGCAACCTCTTCATTAGTTACAGATCTCTTTAATGTGAAATTATTTAGACTTACTTCTGCAGAGATAGGTTCATAGGTTCATAGGTAGATGCTAGGCTATCAGCCCAAAGGCCTATGTAAGCCTAGCCAGCAAGGTTCCATGGCTTACGCCACCCAAGAAAGTTATTTTCCTGTGCCACTGTCGAGCAGAGACACAGAAGTGATCCCCGGGGTGTATTTCCTATTTCTCATCAACTCATCAAGATTTTTCTTGAAGAGTGCTAATGAAGAACTTTGCTTGACATAGATGGGTAGCTTGTTCCAGAGTATAGGAAGTCTCTGGGACAGGAATATATATCTCCAGCATGTCCTGTTTATTCTGGTGACAAGGTTTAGGTCCCTAGAGCATAGCTCGGAGGGATTGGGATTTCTTTAGGTGTAGCATGTCCAACAGCTCTGGGTTTGACATAGCTTTATATGTTAGGCAGAGATCACCTTGGAGTAGGCGATATGCTATGGAGTAAAGCTGGAGTTTTTTGAGACGGTCAGTGTAGGGCATTTGTTTGAGGCCAGTAGTCCTCTTTGTGAGGTACTTCTGTGGACTTTCCAGCAGATGTCTTGTGAGGTACACTCCAAAAGGGGTGTTGTACTCTATAATGCGTCTAATGAGTGTCGAGTAGAGGGGAACACTGACCTCCTTTTTCCTGGATGAGAACCCTATTATGATGAGGTGTGCCACATAGAAGGACTTCCTGACTACTCTGGCAATGTGACTATCAAAGGAGAGACTACTGTCCACCTGGGTCCCAAGGTCTCTTATCACGCATTTGGTGTTAAGTAGATTGCTGCCTATATGGTAGTTCATGGGTACAGAGTTTTTACCAAAGGGGATGACACTGCACTTTTTGGCATTGAGCTTGAGGCCATGGCTCTGACACCAGGCATCTGTCTCAGTGAGGCCCTTCTGTAGGATGTCCACATCATTTGGGGACTTGACTATGGCTCCTAGTTTGCAGTCATCTGCGAACTTCATTAGCCAGAGGCCTTCTGTGTTAGCCTGTACTTCAGAGAAGTAGAAACCAAACAGAAGAAGTCCCAGGATGGAACCCTGTGGTACTCCACTTGTCACTGCTTTGAGGTCAGATTTGGAGTCTGCAACTTTTACAGTGTGGGTTCTGTCAGTGAGCCAGTTGGCAACCCATCTTGTGACGTAGGGATTTATACCTATTTTAGTGAGTTTAGCTATAATTCCAGAATGGGGGATGGTGTCGAAAGCCTTGATGAGGTCAAGCTAGGCTGTGTGAATCACCTTACCCTCATCCACAGCTTTGGTGACTGCCTCAAAGAAGTTGATGAGGTTCAGGAGGCATGATCTGCCTTTCACAAACCCAAACTGGGTGAGATCCAGAGTTTGGAGGTTACCAATGTCTTTGTTTATGAGTTCCATGATGATACGTTCCATGGCCTTGCAGACCAGGCTCATCAGGCTAATAGGTCGATAGTTCCTGGGATCAGTGGTGGCTCCCCCTTCGTGGAATGGGATAACTGTTGCTGTATGCCATTCAGTGGGCACAAAGCCTGATGTAAGGCTATTATTGAACATGGTGCTTAAGTGGGGAGCCAGTTTGATCTGAAGTTCTTGTAAAAATGCAGCCTGGGATGTTGTTCGGTCCCATGGATGCTGTGTTTTTGGCTTTAGAGAATGCAGCTTTTACATGCGTAGTTGTGATTACAGGGACTCTGCATTCTTCCTGTATAGATATGGGCCCTTTATGGGGTGGGGGGGGGGTAAAGTTAGCACTGAACCTATCTGCCAGGATGTTGGCAATATCAGTTGGTTCTGTAATTTTCATGTCTTTGTGCTGTAACTCAGTGCAGCTCTGGGTGCTGCCATCTAGATTCTTGACATAGCTATAGAATGCTTTGTCATCCTTGGATTTAGTGGCGATTTTGTTTTTGTAGCTAGCTTTGGAGGATTTTATAAGGGATCTCAGCTTCTTACTGAGGCTGACCAGGGACCTCCTCTACTCATGGGATTTTACTCTCTTTTGCAACAGTTTCTTCCTTCTGTTGTACAGTTTGTTTATGGCAGGGAACCACCAGATTGGCTTCCTTTTTTTGAAGGATAGCATCTTGGTTCTGTTTGGGATAGCACAGTCCATGCTCTCGTGTAAGTGCTTATAGAGTGCATTTGTGTAGGATTCAGCAGTTGTAACTGTATTGTTCATCTGCATGGGTGTCATGACATTCACCACTTCAGTCTTAAGAAGCATGAAGTTGGCTTTGGAGAAATTTTTTACTGTGGTTTCCTTAATGGGGGGGTGGGGGCGGGATGTGGATATCAAGGGTGATAAGCTTATGGTTGGATCGGACCAACGAGTTGACTTCAGGTGTGGAACACTGGTCACTCATGTTGGTAATGACTAGGTCTAGGATATTGTTGCCCCTGGTGGGGTTGTGGATAAGCTGATCTAGGGCATTGGAGTTTATGAATTCCAGAAAGCATTGAGCTAAGGAGTTGGTAAATGAGCAGTTTTCCCAGTTAATGGTGGGGTAGACGAAGTCGCCCATTATTAGGGTGTTTGGTTGAACCCTAATATTTTCCAGTACATCAAGAGAAGAGGAGTGGGAATCCTGGGGCATGGTGGGGGATCTGTAGCAAGCTACAATTTGGATTGCAGTTTTGCCCAGAGTTAGTTGCAGCTGGATAACCTCGGATGCACTATGCTGAGCAACTAGCCTGGAGGTGTGGATATCCTTAATGAATATGGACACACCTCCACCTTTGGTGTTTCAGTCCAGGTTACATGGCCGAAAAGTGTGGTATGAGTTATAGCCTGGTAGTGCAGGGGTGCTCTCTGGAGCCTTGAACCAGGTCTCAGTCACTGCACAGATTGTGCATATTTACTGATGCTGGTGGACTGTAGAAGTTTGAGTAGACTTTTATGATGGAAATGTTCTCAGCTGGGCAGTTTTGTCATTACTGGTGAATGCATTTTGTTTCGTTTACTGGAAAAATTTTCAAAACAATAAATTTAAAACACCCTCTAACAACTGTACCAAATTATACAAGGAATATAATTTAATACAATCAGGACGGTGTATCACACAAGACATGTATGTCTTGTGAGCAAGGGGCCTATCATTTGAAAACAGCCCAAAGTTAATCTTTATACTAGCCAAATGTATTTTTTTTGACTGTGGATTTCAATGCTGTCTCAATGAATGTGAGTTTCAAGGGCAGAGAAGTTTTAATGCTAAGTTTATTTTCATTGTGAGACTGCATTGCATTGTTTAGCAGATGTCTTAGTGTTTGTGCTGTAAAATGCAAAATAAAACTTTCAAATGAAATCCAAATCATCGTAGAAGTAAAGCAGTATGCACATTACAGTGTTTTTGGTAAATGGAGTGAAATAGCCAAGTAATGGGACATTGGAATGGCTGCAGGGGGTAGGTTCCATTCGACCATGATTTTGTGGGGGGGAAGGGCGGCAAACTCAGACAGCCCTGGCTGAACTATACCTCTCAACTGTTCAGATTTTTAAAGAAAGTATAGATTTTTGCTTCTTATTTTTTGGGTTGTTCCTCATAAAATTTGTGGTTTTCTGGCAAATTATTTAGGAATTAAGTCACTAAATAAAGACAGAGATTGAGTTTCAGACTTCATAACCTTCAGAAAAAATGCATGCTAAAGCAAGACCTGTTATTCTATCAACTAAGTTTATACAAGAGCAATTTTTAGTACTATTTGTATGTTTCCCCAATATATTTGGCCTTGTCCAGATTTCTTGCATCAACAGGTTGAGAGGTACGTGCAAATAAATTGCTTTATAGAATTAGGCATATCCAGACCTCTCAACTGTCCCTGATTTTGGCTCAAAATGTTGCTCTCCCTCTAATAATCCCTCCGCAAAATGCCAATTTTGGAGGAAAAAGTGGGAGTTTACAATTAATAAATAACTGTAATAATTAGAGTTATAGATTACTTTTATTTCAGAAATGCATGTAGATTCATTTATTTTTGTCAGCTGCTCAAGTAAATAGTACTAATATTAAAAAGTGTCTTTTCTTGACAGGTTCCCAGCTGTATTGTGTGGCTATTTTATATTTTTGCATTACATTTTTGGTCCATTTTTCATAAAATTGTGGTTTTCTGGCAAATTAGTGGCAAATCATTAAAGATTGATGTTAGAGAATAATGACAGACATTTGAGTTTCAGATTTCATAACCCTTCAGAAAATTTATACTAACGCAAGACCTACTATTCTACTAGAAAGTTTATAAGAGCAATATTTATTAAATATTGTCCTTATTCTTGGGCCTTTGTTTCACTTCTATGTATGGCTTTGTCCAGATTTCTTGCTCTGAGGTTGAGAAGTATGACAAATGTGTCAGGGCCATCACAGTCAGCCAGAGACATTTCAAATTGTGACATACTTGTTGCACCCCACTCCCGCATGTACTGGATGTGTCCAAGCAAGGCAAGGAGCAGTTATGCAGTGTAAGTGTGCGGAGTATCCCCTATCCAAAATAGACTTAAGTACTACAGTGGCTTTTCCTCTGTACTTGCTTGATATTGCATAATGTTCTGGTTTTCTGTCATATTTTTATACTGTTGATTTATGCTTCTTATTATTCAGAAAGTGCCTGTTGTTCTGTTTTTAAGTAGCAATGCTTTCATGACCAACAAGTAAGCTTGTCTGAGATTGTAAGATGCAAGCAAGCTTTAATAACATACTGTTAAAGAACTGAAATGCATATGACAGTATTTATAATAAAGGACAGGATTATAGTATTTTAAGAAGCTTATTACCTTTGTTGGAGACTTGCAGTCATCTTTGCAGGCTTTAGCCGTAAACTAAACAAAATGCCAGTCTATCATGTGTGGTCCATAACCTGTGCAGTAATCCTTTAAGCAATTTATCTTGAGCTTGTTTCTTGTTTACTGTTCATTTTTTACTTTGATCATGTTTTCCCCATGAAACAAGTAGATAGTTGTTGTCAGGCAGCAGGTCTTTTTTGGATAAGAATCATTTTTACAAGTGGGGGTATCACAGAGATTGCTACTTTCAGCATGTTACTTGGTACTTTCATAAAGCTGAATATAAATTATAATTAGAACTGCAGTGCAAGGAGAAGTGGTTTGAGTGAGTGCTGCTTGTTTTTCTTATGCTTGACTTTGACTGGCATTCCAGTAATGTATTTAAAAAGTAATTTATTTTCCATCTAGATATTAAGTAAGCTGTCATGCAGCCAATGCACTGAAATATTTTTTTTCTTCTACACTTCATTTTGTCTTGGTTGGACTCTCATAATGACAGTTTGGCACCCAGGGCAGTGTTTTTAATTAAAGTTCCAGTTTTTGTGTTTTTTAGCATAGCTCCTCCCTTTCTGGTTGGCCACACCCCTCCCATTGGCCACACCCATTCAGTTGTCTCCTGCAACCCCCCTTTGATTTGAAGTCACCAGCTGCCACTGCGTATAAAACTGCTAGGCATGACCATATATGATCACATGAAATTCAATCATCATATTCTTCAAGTAGTAAGAAACACACCAAAATCTAGATTCCCTATATATGGTAAAACCATTCCTCAGTGATGTGTCCAGAAGAGACATAGCTAGAGCTGGCCTACTTCCAACATCCCACTATCCCCCTCATGCAAACACAGTTTTTACTAACCTTAAATCTTCTGTGTCACATAAACTTGGTCACTGTTACAACAAAGTAACAAGATTTGCAACAAATGAGTCATTTAGTACTCACCACTGCCTCACTCTAAAACAACTAAATTGGCTTGAGCTGACACATACACTGTCTTACTCATAATTATTAACAATACACAAGCAACTTCATAACCTCAAAAGATGCCCACCATTAAAACTATCATTCTGTGATACTATCCAAACAGAAATCTATGGTCGACCAAAAAACAAAATCACTGCAGGTCGTTCTGTATGTTCAAACTACAAATCAAATAAATATAATTATCTCCCCGCCCACTTGAGACAACTCAACAACATGAAAGTCCTAAGTGCCAATTCAGAGAGTATCTCATGGATACTTAGAGATGTACCTGTGCATCCTCAGGTTAGGCCAAGAAGTACCAATTGAATATCAATTTACTTATTGAATATAGCCCTGTGGATCCCCAGATTAGTCTAAACTTGCAAAAGCATAAATAATCTAGTACTTAAACACAGTCTAACTCTCCATGCATTGGAGTGTCTTATAGCTTGTTCTCAAACCTCACTATTTCATTTCTCATCCTTCAAATTTCCCTTACAAACAAACCTCCTTCCCTAGCCTTCTGCTGTTTTCCTCTTATCTCCCTGTTTTCTAGTAAACCAATAATGTCTTCTCAAATAATATTCTCCCTTTCAATATTTACTAAACATGATCCTTTTTTTTTCTAATAAATCTTTTTCTTTCTTACATCCTGAATAAGGTATAGGAATACATTTGTATTAACCAGCTTCCTTTTTGTTTTAGCTACATTATTGCAGTATTTCCTCTCCCAGTACATGAGATCTGTTTTACTCTAACGATATCATGTATAACATGCAACATTCATTTGGTTGTACTTACGCCTTTTATATATATATATATATATATATATATATATACACACATATATATACTTTGTAAATGACTCTTGAAAATATTGTTTTTTTTCTGTATATATGCTTTACCTGTTTGCAAAATTGATTTAACTGTAGAGCTTTTCTCCCCAGGCATCCACTGAGAAGGGGTTATTGCCCATTTGGACTTTCCTGGTAAATACATTTCAGACAAAATATATTAAAAAAAAAAGGTTAACCAAGTTTAGCTACTGGTTTGATCACTGATGAATGGTGCACTGCAGTGGTGATACCACTCCATAAGGGTTGCCTTACAACATACTTAGGTAATTACAGATCTATCAGTCTTACAAACCCCTTTTGCAAATCCATGGAATTAATGTGTTATAACAGACCTCATAAACTATGATATCAAGGATATAATTAGATGTGACCCCCAGAATTTAGCTTTGTAAAGGGTAAATCCTATCTACTGAATGTGGTAAACTTGTTTGAAAGGATTACGGAGGCTGTACATATTAGGATTGCAGTACACACAGAATATGTTGATGTGGGCCTTCAACACCATCTCCCATGCTGGAATCATATAGAAAATGAAATGCTTTAACAATTGACACATATATGGTACAATGGATACCAAATTGGCTGCAGTACAAACCCCCTTAGGTGCCTTATCAGAAAGTATGAATGTGACCAGCAGCGTCCCCCAGGGCTTGGTGTAAGGACTGCTCCACCAAGCAGAGACAGCCAAGACATATGGTTAACAAAGTCTGTAGGCAACAAACTGGTGGCTGTTGTTAATTCACCCTCTGACACCCTATCCCATCAGAATAAATTCTCCCTAATATGCTCTAGATGTACTAAAAATGGGCACCTGCTAAATGTTAAAAGTTTAGTATTAACATTTTTAGTGGGCTATGTCCCCTCATCATACTGTATAGATAACACACCTCTACAAAATGAAAATGTAAACAGGGACCTAGGAACTTGGGTTGATAACTCCTTCTGTTTTGACTGTCATATGACTGTGGCTTCCAGGAATTCCTTTTATTTAACACAGCTAATTGCCAAAAGAATATCTTCAAGGTCTAAAGAGGTAATCACCCCTTATACTTGGCACTAATCAGACCAATTATCAAGTACAACCCCCACCTTTGGGATGTTTCTCACTAAGCATGTCAAACAATTAGAAAGACCCCAAAGGTTCCTAATCAAAAAGATCACATGCCTAAAGTCCCTGAGCTATCAAGAGAGAAATTTTTATTTAGTGGGAGTTTGTCATGATAAGATTTATTCAGAGGGCTAGTAAATACAAATGCTAAAAGATTATTTGATTTGTTCTGCCATTTTGAATGTTTTATTAGAACTAATACAGATGACATGCTTAGGTATTTTAGGTAATAATTTAGATTGTTCATAAAGCTAATGTTTCCTTAGTCTATTAAACACTAAATTCAGATTATATATATCCTAATATGTCTCTTGCTTCCTTAGTGAATAATTACTGTATAAATGTTTAATGTTTCTAATAATAGTGTATGTAACTCATCTCTAAAACCTAACGAATTAATATCTGATTAGTTATTTATCACTACTATTTTTCTCTTAATTTATAATATATTCTCCATTTTTTACTTTTTTTTCATTGGCTCGAACCAACAAAGGTTGATGGTTGGGATAGGCAGTCTGGCAGATTTAGTTTTGTTTGCTAGACTAGGAATGTATCCCATTCCATGTATAGGGTGTATTAAAGTTTATATCAGTGTGAAATATGCTAATTTTTTGTTATTTAACTGTTTTTCTAGTTTTGAAATGCCTGACACAATTGTTTTACTTTTATCTTTCATGGGGAAGGTTATTTGGATTGAGATAAATAGAAATACAACAAATGATATTCTATTGTCTATTCAGGAAGAGTATTATGTATACAGGATTCTATTAATACAAGTTCCTTTATTATTTGTTGTCTTTAAAGAATTCTGATATGGATTTAACTTTGATATCCTTAAATACTAATGGCTTAAATAACCCATATAAGAGGGCCAACCTACTAAGGTATCTTAAACTAAATAAGGCTCAAGTAGTTTTTCTCCAAGAGACACACTTTAAAATAAATGACACATTTATGTGGGACCCAAAGGAATACACAATACTTGCTCAATCTTATAAAAATAAGACCAGAGGAGTAACAATTCTATGGAAAAAGACTTTCTTAAATCCTCAAATCATTTGCAAACATGTAGATAATGATGGACTCGCGTTAGTTATACTTAAGTTTAATAATAGAATTTGGATGGTGGTTAATTTATACTGGTTCCCATGTATGGGGATTGGACTAGCTAAGAAACACTTAGGCTTTATAACAACTACTTCTAAAGGTAATATTATACTAGGAGGTGATTTCAATTGTATCACAGATATTACAGAAACTACCAATAGGAAATCTCCTAGACTATTGTCCTTAGCCAAACAGTTAAAAAATGGACAGAAATGTTTAAATTAAAAGATACTTTTAATGCTTTGGGACCAAATTCTTTACTATTCTCACACCAGGACTATAGACATGGTACCCAAACTAGAATAGATAACATTTATATCTCACAAGATCTTTATTCTAAAATCTTGATTTTTTCAATACAACCTTGTCTTTTTTTCAGATCATAATTCCCTGTTGTTAACAATACACTTGGAATTCAATCAGTTAGTTATTACTTCAAGGATTCCTTCATATATCACAAAAATTAAAGACTTTAAATCTTGGATAACTTCTGAACTTCAGATTTTCTTAGAGATTAATTATAAATCTGAAGCAAACACAATTATGGTTTGGGATTCTCTTAAGGCCTGTCTATATGGTAAAACCATTAGCTGGTACAAAAATAAAATTAAAGAATGGGACTCAGAGTTACAGCAACACCAAAATCAAATATTATCTGTTAAATCTAATAAAAACATAATTGCTACAGATAATAAGAGGAAAACAGAAGAAGCAAATAAGAAACACAATGAAATATTATCCCATAAAACTAATTTAGCTATGAAAAATCTGAAATTAAATTCTTATGCTACCTCTCCTAAGCATCTTCATAACCTATCTATGAAAGTTAAGATACAACCAAAATTAATAACATTGATAGTATCTTTCATGAAGGCAAAAGGAAAAACATCTCGGACATAGGAGACATTCTGGAGGCTTTTAATTATCATTATGCAGAGCATCATAAAGATAAAATAAGTACAAATGAATGTTAGAAGTTAGAGAATATAGTTCCTAACCTGACAAGAATTCCTGAGGAACTTAAGTTAGATCTACAAAAACCTATTTCTCAAAAGGAAATTATAGATGGGATTAAAGGAAGTAAGTCTAATAAAGCACCTGGAATAGATGGCTTAATTATCAAAATGTATAGAATGCTCCCTTCTTCTATAATCTCTCTCCTACACAAAACCTTTCTTAAAGTTCAAACATTAGCAAATATTCCCCCTTCTTGGAGATATTCTCTAATTTCCCCTATATTATAAGAGAATAAGGACCCTAATCATTGCAACCCATATAGATCAATTTCTTTGTTGAATAATGATTATAAACTATTTATGTCAATTATGGTCAATAGATTGAAAATACCCATATCTAAAATAATTAATGAAGACCAAACTGGTTTCATACATAACAGGCATACACAGGATAATGTTTAAAGAGTAGATTACCTCAATAGAGGAAACCATGAAGCATTGATAATAGGTATAGATATTCAAAAGGCCTTTGACTCCTTAAATTGGGGATATTTATTTAAAGTCTTATAGTTATTTGATTCCCCCCTTTTTTATAACAACAATAAAGAAAATCTATGAAAATAATCTAGCATATGTCAAATTAGGTCCCTTTACTTCCAAAGCAATCCAAATCACTAGAGGTACTAGAAAAGGATGCCCCATGTCCCCTATCCTATTTGCTCTGGCCATAGAAATACTTGCCATTTTAATACATAATAACCCAAAGATAAGAGGTATAAATATATATGACCAGTATATTCCTAAAATAATGATGTTTGCTGATGATGTCTTACTTATCTTACTCAGCTCTAAGGAAGTGTTAGGTGAAGTGGATATAGTAACAACAAATTTCCAAAAATTTTCAGAACTCTCCTTCAACAAATCTAAATCAAAATATTTATTACTAAATAAAAAAAAGAACATACAGGTTCCAGTTAATCATATTATTGGAAACCAAGTTTCAACTCTAGACTATTTAGGAATAGTCCTAGGCAAAAATATAGAGGAAACCTTACAGCTTAACTATGCTAAAGCCATAGACTTAATCAAGACATTAATAAGCAAATGTAATAATTTGTTTATAACATTTGATTATAGGTTACAACTGATAAAATGGTTTTATCTAAAATATTATATATAGCACAAGCCCTTATACTTCCACCAGGAAAGAAAATCCTTAAAGAAATCACTTCAACTCTGATGAAATTCCTATGGTACCCCAAAAGAAATAGAGTGGCATATTCTCATCATATCAGAAAATGGGAACAGGGGGGGGGTTAAAATTCCCAGAGACTGAAACTTATATAAAGGCATCTATAATTAAAATAGGGATGAATTGGATAAATCCTAGATACTCTTCCAATTGGAAACAGTTACACTCCATTATACTAATGAATGAAAATTGTTTATCAAAGAATGCTTTGGTAACTGACAAAGATAAGATATGTCACTATTTAAGTTTAAATTTATAGTATAGCACAACAAAATTAACTAAACTAACATTAATAAACAATATTTTTGATGTGTTTAGAAAATTCATTAACACAAATTTAGATATCAGCAACAAAATCCACAAAATAACCAAGCAGGTTGCTGAAACGCCAATAACAAGTCCACCAATAATCCAAGAAATTTATTAAAATCACACAGAGAGATAAGCACTTTCGTCATCAAGACTTCTACAGATCTAATGAGTCAAATATTGCAATGCATTATATAGAGGTAGCATGAAATCATGTGACAAAAACCCTCATAAATATTAATTAGTAACTTAAAAAATGTGTGTGAAACATATTGTGTACAAATGTGGTTAAAAGCAACATTTATAAAACACTTGCCCTATACCTTAATTCAGGCTTGATACTTATACTCTCATTTAACCCAGGAAATACTGCAGCATTCAATTTAAATTGCCATTTTGACTCAGCCCTCAACAGTTTATTTTTCCAATCACCCCCTCTGGCATCCAACATAACAATCTCCAAAATCCCAAAAATAAAACTATTACCTGGATTGGTGGAAATGTGTTTACTTAAAGCGTTTTTGTCATCTTTTTTATTAATGCAGTAGCAGTGTTCATAGATCCTGCGGTTAAGTTTCCTTTCTGTCTTGCCCACATAAAAACATGGGCAAGCTTTACAAGTAGCTAAATACACTAAACCAGTTGAAACACAAGAACCATGTACTAATCTAATTTCCAGATCAAACGGTTGTATTTTAAAATATTCTTTTTCATTAATGTAGGAACAGAAATCACAACAACCGCATTTTCGGGTCCCTCTTTTATTGTTGATCATTTTCACCTTATGATCTAGCAAATACTTCAAATTAAGATCTAACTTATAGGTAAAAATAGGTTCAGGGCCCATCAGCTTAAAGAGATCATTATTGCACTTCAACATGGACCAATTATTTACGATAATTTTCCTTACTTCCTTAGCTGTTTCACCATAAGTTAAGACCATAGCCTGAGAAAAATCTTTATTTACCTTGCAACTATTTACCAACGTATCCCTACCCATACCTAAAAGGGGAAGATATCTATTATTCCACAACCCCAGGACTTCATCCTTGACCTTGGTCACAAAATCACCCCATTACACTAAGAGGGACATTGTTAAAGGGCAGATGGTGAGGGTTGTGAGAATGTGTTCAGAATTATGTTTGGTGGAAAAGGAAATAAACAAAGTTAAGAACATGTTTTTAGATCGGGGTTACCCCTTGGATTTTGTGACCAAAGTATATTTACAAACACAAGGCGTGGCAATGGGGTCACCTTGCGGGGCCACAGTCGCCAATTTTTTCATGGCGTACTGGGAACAAGTATACCTATTTGATAATGCCAACAAGGAGAAAATAAAATTATATACTAGGTACCTGGATGACATCTTCATTTTGTTTGATGGAGATGTAGATGAAGCTACGAACTTGGTAGAATATTGTAACAATTCTACCCCTTTTTTGAAATTCACTTTTACTTTTTCTACTATTGAAATAGACTACTTAGATGTTAAACTATCTAAGGACAATATTAACTCTGAATACATTTCTTTAATACATAGGAAACCAACATATTGTAACTCTCTATTACACTTTAAAAGCTCACATCCTTACAAACAGAAAAGGGCTATTATTAAAGGACAGCTCATAAGAGCAGCCAGAATGTGTAATAGAGAAATAGCTTTTTATGATGAATGTAAAAGACTTGAAAATATGTTCACAAGCAGAGATTACCCCTTAGATCTGTTTTTAGAACTTCTTTATGAAGTTGACAACAAAAGATTGAATGGGATTTACTTTCCTCTTCTTAAAAAGAAAATGACAGTAACTGAAGTCCTTACACCGACTGCTGATATGGATTCAACCAATATAACACTGGAGAACACAAGCAGCAATAATGCCTTTGAGAGTGTTGATGCTTTTAAAATTAGCTTTATATCTACATTCAATAGTGATTCATTGGACATCCAACTAATTCTAAGGAAGAATTGGCAGTATATATTAAATAATGAAGAATTAATAGAAATATTGGGTGACAGACCTAAATTTGTATACAAGAGAGGGAGAAATCTGAAGTCCATCCTTGAAAGTAATAACAATTCTAATAACAACACTAAATTGAAGGGATGTAAACAATGTGTTTTTTGTAAATACTGTCATTATATTAATAACAGCAGTACTTTTCAAGTAGGTGGGAACAGATACTACATTAATTGTAACCTTAACTGTACTTCTAAGTCTATAGTTTATTTAGCACGATGTAATTGCTGTGAAGCATATTACGTAGGCAAAACTGACCGTAAATTTCGTGATAGGGTATATGAGCATTTATATGCAATAAGAACAAAGAAATGTGATAATGCCCTAGTAAAACATTGTGAGAAACATGTAGGACACAGCTTTAACTTCACAGCTATAGACTCAGTACCATACACTTTGAGGGGGGGGCCCGTTAACATCTTATTAGAGGTCCGCGAACTGGAATGGCAGATACGGTTGAACTCTTTCTGCTTTCCAGGACTTAATGAAAGTTGTAATATCAGTTGTATATTAAAAATGAAAAACTTTCTGAGAAAGAAAAATACATAATAGTGATCCATAAACATAATGTAATTTTGGTTAACAAATAGTAGTAATGTTCACGAATGAATTGAGTATGGGGACCACATTATACTTCCTTATTTACTTTAATAACATGTAAAATTACTATTATTCTGAGCTATTTACTTTATACTTTATCAACTGATATTCACTATAAATGATGCCAAATTAGGGAGGATTCATAACAACATACAGTATATAATAGTTTAGTTCACTTACCACTGGATACTCACAGGGGTTTATTCTGACTTGACAATATGGGGTTACATTGTTATAATAGTATAGTATTCATAAGTAGTTTCGGTGATTCTTAAGTTGGTTATTATGAACATACACTGATGAAAACCTGTAAGAAAACCTATTAATAACATTTTATTAAACAAGCAACAATATTGAATTAGTTGATATATCCATAGACCGTGATTTTTAATGTACTAGTTCTTTAAATGTTTGATTTTATCAATTACGTCATGTAATGTATTCATATATAACTGGTGTTTTTTTTTAAAAAGGGTGTTCTATGCTGAAGAAGCTGTGGTGTTACTACGGTGAAAACGCTGTTTTTTATTACAAATAAAAGCGTTAGTTTTACGTATTTTGGATTCGTCTTTTACTACTTCATAGGACTTACTACTTGTAATTTGTTCCTGTCTGCCTGGGAGGTGACGTCTTGCTGTGTGTTTTCAATGGTTTGTACTTTTTGTGGAGTGGAACTATTAAATTATTATGTTATTTCATCAAAATAAAAATCATTTGAGCAAAATAAAAAAGAGGCTGGAAGCTCTGTCCCTTTAGTCAATGACTTACAGGCTTTTGAAGAGACAGCTCTGTATTGCTTATCATGCCATAGTAGACCCTGTTGTCTGGACCTCATGTATCTCTGAAACTCCAGTAGCTTTACCAGTACTTGAATCATGGATCTAAATCTTCACTAACAGATACATAAAATGTGATTGAGGAAGTCTCCCAAACCTCTGGAATGGACGTCCTCTGCATATTAAGCAGTGTGACTCATTATCTTTTTTTTTCTCAAAAATTTCTTTATTGAATTTTGATTAATCATACAAACAATAATGACATTGAAACTTGTGAAACTTGACATTTAGGAGTTAGAAAAATTACATGGCTTGTAAACACATATAACAAACTCATAAATAAGAGAGTAAGCAACACTATATACAATATTTACAAAAGGTAACCAAGGAGAAATTAGCATGGTAAATATACCCATTTAGTAAAATTATATAAATGAATTGATATATCATATATTGTATCATGACAGAAAGTGATAGAGCTATATATCAACATTAATAATATAGAGGACCTTCTCTAAAGCTTTATTGTTTAAAGCCATTTTTTTAGGACTTTTCAACAAAGTTTTCTGTGCCAAAATACAAGAATAAGCCAGTGACCTAAAATCATTCCAATTCATTTTAGTACGGTCAAACCAATGTTTGGATATATAAAGTTTTATAAGAGAACAAATATATATATACACTTGCATGTCAAATTTAAAAAGATGTATCATAGGTATATGAAGAATTGCTGTTTCCCAGGATAAGGTTGATTTATGGTATCCCATTTTTTGTAACCGTACTTTCAAGGAAGTCCAGAGTTTATGTGTGTGATGACAAAACCAAAAAATATGTAGAAGATCAGCATTGGGAAAGGAGCAACACGGGCAAGATGGAGATTTACTAGCATTAAATTTATTTAGTTTGGAAGGAGTGCAATAAGCATTATTATTTATCATTAATTGAGTATAGAACAATTTCTTGAAAGAAGAATACTCAAGAGTGTTTCTAATAGCAGCCAATTTTTGATTTATAGTTAATTGAGAATTGTATTTATCCCAGAAGTTAGAAAAGAGACACTGTGAGTCATGTATTAAATTATTTAATAAGTTATAAGTTTTTGATAACATCTTCTCAGGGAGTAACAAGATTTTCATTATCGTGTCTAGATTATTTAAGTCTTGTTTTGTTGGCTTAATATATGCAAATTTAGCACTAATTATGTCTCTTAATTGGCGTAGGATAGTATTATATTTGCTACTGACATTCAATAATTTTCTAAGGTCAGTCAAAGATTCATCTTTATATTTCAAAAGATCCCACACATTCATATTTTTTATTTGAGAATAATTTGTAAGATTAATTTGTAGTTCATTCAACTTAATATTGGGATTTAAATGATGTGGTTGTAATAGATAAGAAATATTATCCAGATTAATAAGTTTTAATATCTCATGAAATGATGTAACTTTTTGCTTTAGGTAATTTGAGATTTTAAGAGTATTTATAATATCCATAGAAAGAAATGGAATGGCAATGGGATTAATATTTTTGTTTACAATATATTGATGCCAAAGTTTAACCCAAATAGGGTTATTATTATAATTGAGCTTATTCAAATTAGAAATGGTCAACAATTTATTAGCCGCAGTGATTAGATAGTAAAGATGAAAATTTGGCAGACCCAATCCACCCTTACTTTTGGGGGTTGATAATTTGGAATATGAAATTCTAACAGATTTAGGGAACCACAAAAATTTGGCCAATTCTTTGTTAACATTACTGAAAAAGGATTTAGACACAATTTGGTCTGAGGAGTTGAACTGGAAAAGAATTTTAGGGAGGATATTCATTTTGATTATCGCTGCTTTAGATAGAAGTGATAAGTTGAGTAGTTCCCATCTACGCATATCCAATCAAACCGTTGACCATATTCTGTTTAAATTGTTTTGAAAAAGGATAGGGTGTTATGTTCAACATTAATACCCAAGTATTTAGTCTCATAAGTAATTTTAAAGAGGGATTCAGGAAATAAATATGGTTTATGCGCCAAATGGTTTAAAGGAAGAATGTGTGTTTTTTGGGAGTTTATTTTATAACCTGAAGCAATTGAAAATTGCTCTAAAGAATTGACCAGCTTGTTAAGATCTGTAATTGGTGTTTGAAAGTATAAAACTAGATCATCCGCAAAGGCTGACAAGAGTAAATTGGTGTTCAAGACCCTAGGAATTCTATGCAAGGAGTTTTGTGCTATATATAAAAGCAGTGGTTCTATATATAAGTTGAAAAGGAAGGGAGATAAAGGGCATCCCTGTCTTGTACCATTAGTAATCTTTATAGGGGTAGAGGTGCAACCATTAATATATAATCTAGTAAAAGAGTCTTTGTATAAAGTTTTGATCAGATTTATAAATGTATTGGGAATATTGAAATAGGACATGGTTTGAAAGAGGAAATCCAAATTCACTCTATCGAATGCTTTCGACGCATCAAGGATCAATGCATACAATGGATTGTTTTCATTTTTGGTAAGGTGTATAATGGATTCCAGAGTTAGAGTATTATCCCAAGCATGCCTGCAGGACATAAAACCTGCTTGATCTGAAGAGATTATTGAAGGCAAGACCTTCTTAAGTCTATTTGCGAGAATGGAGGATAGAATTTTTATATCTATATTGATTAAAGAAATGGGTCTATAGTTATAGGGATCTGTTTTATCTTTATTATTTTTTAAGATTAGTATAGTTTTTGAAATGTTCCAATGCAGATCAGATATATCATTAGATTTGATATGGTTATAAATTTTAAGAAGGAAGGGGACAAGTATTGGCTTAAAGAATTTGAAGAATTCCGGTGTGAGACCATCTGGACCTGGTGATTTACTAGATATGAGTCTATCAATGGAGTCAGAAATTTCCTAGACACTTAAAGGAGCTGAAAGAATGCACTGTTGTTGATCGTTCAAAGTAGGAAATGTTAATGAGCTTAGAAATCAATTTATATGAGAATTGGTCATATTATTAGATTTTTTGGAGTAAATGTCAGTATATAACAGAGTAAAGAGTTGTATAACTTCCTTATCTGTGTTATAAATCTGTTTTTTATACTGAATAGGCAATATTTTGGGCCTAGCGAATTTTTGTTTAATAATTCTTGCTAAAAGTTTAGAGGGGACCTGAGCCCATTCCGAATAAGTAGCTAAAAGTCTTTGTTCAAAGATGGAGAGATTGTTTTGATGTAAGAGAAGAAGTTCTTTTTGGGATTCTTGGATTTGTTTGTAATATGTAGGGTCAGAGTTTAATCTATACTGATTTTCAAGAGTCTGAATCTTTCGTTTTAGGAAGTTTTCCATATTATTGTATTGTTTTTTAAGCTAGAAAGCTTTATTTATAAACATGCCTCTCAGTCTTGCCTTGCATGCAGCCCATTGTATATCATAGGGAATAGCTGTTGAGTCTAGGTTACTCTCCATTTCTTGTATTATTTCTGTAATTAATTTAATAATTTCCTTGTTATGTAACAAGTTATTATTCAAGGTCCACATATTCTGTTTATATGAATACCCAGCATTCCTAATCAAATTTAGTTTTAGTAAAATTCTTGAATGATCAGAGAGATATCTGGGTTCAATAGAAAACTCTGATACCATATGTGAAAGAGTAGCCGAACTAAGAAAGAAGTCCAATCTGGACCATGAGTTATAGCATTTTGAATAATATGTGTATCTATCTTTTTTATTTGTGTATTTAGTGAATTGTATAGGGTCAATAAGATTATAATCTAATATGAGATCTTCTAAAGCTATGGAAGACTGATGATTATATGAAGACGAGCTACTAGTACGATCTATCTCAGGGTTAATAATGGCATTCCAATCTCCGCCTACAATGATATAATGATCTTTAAAGGAAGAAAGAATATTATATATTTGAAGAATAAATAAATGCTAATGATTACAGGGAGCATATAAGTTAAGGACAAGAAGAGGTTTATCAAGGTTATGTAGTATAGTGGTAAAATAACACCATCTACCATTAGTATCAAATTTTTCTTCTATAATGGATCCCTGAAATTTCTGTTTAATTATGATGGCTACCCCTCTCGAGTTAGAGGTATCATCAGATGCTATTATTTTTTTAATCCACTTTTTGTTCATTTCTTTGTACCAATCATCCCTGGGAGTATGAGTCTCTTGTAAAAAGCATATGTTGGATTGAGATTTAAAAATGAAATGGAATAATAAGGATTTCTTGGTTTTGTTATGAATTCCCCTTACATTCCATGAATCAATATTCAATGAATTAGCCATATTTTTTCAAAGAGCCCTGAAGAATAAACTATGAATATTTAGTTTTTGGAATAAAGTGAGAGCTATGAAGGTTGGTCCTAATAGAGCTATTATCCTTGTGTGATGTTGTCTTTCGAGATGAATTTGAAGTTATTTTTATGATATTCCTTTCTATCTACCCCAGTGCCTATCCACCCTACCTTAACTACAGAAGGAATAAAGAGATCACAACTTATAATAAATAAAAACTTGGTTACCAATATATTCAAAATACAAAGGAAAGACTTAAGTAAAGTCCTAAAAAGGACTAGAATATATTTAACAAAACTAAACATATATACAAGATTATCATAAAACCAGATGTCCGACATATCCATTACCCATTCACTTGAGCCTCCAACACTCCTTAATGTATAGTAAGGATGAACCATGTATAAGTAACACTGTAAATCACCTCTTTTTTGTACGTCTTCATTTTTATGAAAATCTAAATAGATTTTTTTCCCAAAGTAAAATATGTATCCATTTTGAAGTAAAAAATGTACCTATTATATAGTTCAAGATATCTTAACAATTTTATCTATTTACAAGTAAATTTAAACTAAGCATCTGACACATTTTGTTTAATCACTCCTTAAGCTCTGGGCTATTAGACCCTGTTAATTACGTTATAGGCATCTGGTGCTATTATGTATGTAGTCAAAATATAGTCTAATAGTAGATGTCAATCTAGGGTCAAAACATTACTTACTAGCATAGCCTTAAACTTCTATATTACACCATTCATTTTGTTAATGAATACTATAGTAACCTGAGGTTTCAAATATATTCATTTACATAATAAGATGAAGTGCTGATGATCACATATAGTAAAAAAAAAAAAAAAAAATAGGATTTACGTATTACAAATCATAAGAAATTACATATAGTCAACACTTAAAAGATAAATAATCTACAAAACCATCTAAAATATAACTGTCACAGAAGCATTTAATATTTCTGTAAAAACAGTGTCTATTAATTTTGATCATAGGAGATATATAAGTGATTGATTATAACTCTAGTTTTGGCTAGCAATTGTGTTCCAACTATGGACGGTTTATGGCTGTCAAATATGTAAAATATTACATATCAAATTTCAAGTATCGAATGTATTTCTTTTTTTTTCCAAAATTTATCAATTGTTCGATTTATATAGGATACATAAAGTAACAAACAAACCTGAGGAACCACCTTGATTTCTATTTTAGTTATTGTAAACAATATTTATGTGAACTGATATGCGTGAAGAATAGTGGCTTATCGGGTCTCAGGAAAAGCATGGTGAAAAAATCGTAGATGATATATGGAGCTAGAATCTTGCTAGGTGAGAATGCTTCTATAAATATATTTCTATACATATATTTCTATTAACAAAAAATCTAGTTAAACATTTATAAAATTCTGTTTGAGTGTGTATGTGTTGTTTCATACTTAGAAGAAACCCCAGAGCACTAAATAATAATAGCAACTAACACAGAAAACACATATCAAATAACCCTATTGCGACATTTATACAATAACTGGAAGTGTAATCTTTTTAAAGTTTTACAAATGCTATATATTTCTAAGAGATGAGCTGCCTGGTCATGTAATTTATAATGAATAGCAGAACCTTTGGTGATGGCTATTTAAATAGCCACACTTATGCATAGTACATTGCACAACTAGTGTCAATTCAGCGACTTAACCAGCAAACAGGTGATTGGCAATAAGCTTAAGCATGTCCTTTTCTTCTTAAGCTTACAGGAATCTCACTAAGCAGGGAAGACTCTCCTTCCTCAGCTTATAAGGCAGGACCAGGAGGAGTAGGGCTGCAGAAAAAAGAGAAATAAAAAAACCAAAGAAAAAAACTGCTGTCTTCACACCGGAGGCATCATTTCTAATCCACACGTAAGCTAAAGAACCAGATATGGAATTTTAGGACTGCAGACATGACAGGCAAAATATGAAGATACGTTCTTCAACGAGGGAGAAATTGCAAGAATCTCTCCGATGTGGCTGGGTCTGAGTCAAAGGTCCTAAGGCAACAACACAGCCCTCCAGGAAGACTACGCTTTAAGACAACGGAAATCTGAGGGAAACAGCCATTATGCCGGATTATATGTAACATCAGCAATCAAGATATGAATCATGTTTTTGACCTTCCGACTAGTCACATAACATCCGAAGTGAGTGATTTGTGATTTTTTCAGGTTTTATGGAAATGCCAAAATGCAGAACTTCAAAGTATTCATACGATCAAACTGTATTACGAGCATGGATCTTGTCGAAGGAAGATTTTATGTCAGATGGTATGTCAGTTCATAAAATGCTTTCTCGCATTGGTATGTTCAACAATTGTAGCCTGAAACAATATCTACTCAGATGTTCGTGTTTTCACATGTAAGTTATGATGAATAACTAAATAAACAGCTCTTGAAACAAGCTTGATTATGAAGTAAGTGTCCATCAGTAGTAGAATTATTTCTCATGTTTTTTCTTATATTTGAAGTTATTTCAAGCTACATGTATTTTGTATGTTTAATGTCATTCAGGTTTATAGTTTGCGTGACGGGAGTTCAGCGATTACAACCAGTACTCTGAGAAGAATATCATTATTTTTAAGTAACTGAAACAGGGAGAGATTTGAATAAATTCAAAAAAATATCTTTTGCCTCTTGTGGATCTGTTACAGAGAATCTTCTGCCATTATACAGAAAGGATAGCGTATTTGGATAACTCATGCGAAACTTGATTTTGCGCTTAATCAGTTCTGCACAATAAGGTGATAGTTTTTGTCTGTTCTGTTTTATTTGTAAAGGTAAATCCTGTGAGAATGTGAGTTTATGTTTGTTCCATACAAAAGTCTTTTGATTTCTAGCAGCCTCTAAGATGTTTTGGGTATCCTGAAAGTTTAACAACCTTGTATATATGAGTCTTGGTGAAGTAGATTCTTGGCGGAAACGCAGGGCTCTGTGCACTCTTTCAACAATAAGAGAGTCAGGTTTTAATTCACATTTAAGCAATGCTCCAAATATTTGTTTAGTGACTAAAATAAGGCTTTGATTCTCATAAGATTCCGGCAATCCTCTAATTATTACATTGTTTCTGCGACTTCTCGCCTCTAAATCCAGTACTTTGGCTTGTAACTCAGCAATAAGGGAATCTTTAGATTTTAGATTTTTTTCCACAGAATCTATTTTAATTTCTATATCTACACTCTTATTTTCAAGTAAGTCCATTCTTTCATTGATTTGCTTAAGTGTTTTACCAAAGTCTATGAATTGATCAGAAAAACTCTGTATAGCAGTTTGAATAGGTTGTAAAGCCATTTTTAAATCTTCAATATGAAAGCTAGAGTCCATTTTTTCTTTGGTACTTACTTTGATATTTTCAGTAGATTGTTTAGTAGTTCTTAGTCTTTTGGAGCCAGTGTCCTTCTCAGGAGAAAGCATAGAGAAAAATTTGGCCTTGGTTGTTTGAGTCTCCATGGAGTCTGAGTTCCCAGCTATGCCCAGGATAAGGTGTGAAATCAGGATAACTGGCACAGATACAGGCTTCAGGAGTGCACGTGGCAAGAGATTCTTGAGGCCAAAAGTATTCTGTGGTAAATTTTTTATAATTTATAGTTTTTCCCACTACAAATGAAATCTGAGTGGAGTATTTAAGTTCCGGCAACTTTCTGAATAAAAAACTGTGGAAAAACTTCTCTATAAAGATACTTAAAAACCGGTTATTACAGAGCAGTGATGAGCACAGTGAATAAGGTGAGTCTAGCCAGCAGCCATCTTGGAATCCCCGTGACTCATTATCTTCCTTTAAACATTGTCTGCATGACTGGATGGGCTTTCACAAGTTTACTCAGAGAATGACTGATTTAACCCTCCTAGAGAAAGGTGGTACAGCCTGAGGAGGGTACTGGCAAAGTATAGGTGGTCATAAGATTCAAGAGCCTTGGAATATCTATGAATCTGTGAGTGAGACATTTACACAGTCAGTGCTCCTAATAGGTGTCACTCATGAAAGAGGCAACGTTGCTTGGTAGACTTAACTAGTTAAAAATGAATAAAATAAAAAATATATATAAAATAAAATACAGAGCTATACCACAAGATAAAGGCAAATGCAGTACAGCCAGTTTGATTTCATTAATACACAATTAATTCATAGTTGCCTCTTCATTTAATTACTTTAAATAAGTAAAATACTTTAAAATATACTGATTATTAGTTTCATTACTGTGGATTAATTTCACATCAGAAGCATTTAAAAGAGCATTTGAGTGTTATTTAATACACTGCAATATAGTAAAAAAGTCCTTGCTCAGTCCATCAAATCCCCAATGTCTAAAAACCAAACTCATTGAAAGTGCCTCTCAATCCAGTTTGAAAACAAGTATTTTTGTATGGGGGTTGCGTCTCCTTCATCCTGCATGTGGGTATTCCCCTGCCCTCTCTTACATAAATATATCAACACTAAGCCTGGCTGGTTGGCACAGAGTACAGAGTCCTGACTCTATCCCAGGACAGGATCAAATAGCAGTCCCAGCACAGAAGGAGCCAGGCAGGCAAGGGGACAAATGAAGGGTGTGGCTTGCATGTCTCTGTTGGGGTGGAAGGGGTTTGTGTACACTCTGAAGCACATCATTGGGTAGTACAATTAATAGGAATGTGGCAAAATGTTCTGCTTCCCCCAAATCAAGAAAAAGGAAGCATAGCATTTATAAAATAAATTTGTTTTATTGTAGTAGTAAATTAAGTAGATTGTGAGTCATATTGAGTTTACTGATGTTTGATCTGGCCAATTGTCATTTGCTGTCATGATCAGACAGTGTCATCAAAAACAAAGGCAAGCTCTCCCTTCACTCAGGAGGAGCTTATTGCTTAAAAAATATAGACTTTCACACTTTTTGGAAGCATGGTATAGCAAATCTAAACAAAGAAGTCAAAACTGATTACATGCAATCAACACAACAAAATCAGTTTTCTCTGATGGATTGCTATTTAGTAATGATTGTTAACAGAATATATCAAACCTGACAGTGTCAGTTTTCAGTAAAGATATGCCGGGAAAAGTTCTATAGTAATATTACAAAGTACAATTTTCAGAGCACATTATGCACATTTACTTAGCTTGATGTTACTGGTATTAATAATAAATCAATTTATCAGTAAAATAATTGCTTTCTTTCAGGGAAAAGTTGTTTCATACAAAGGGGTTAAACTATTTTTGCCAATAGCTTATATAATTTACTCCCAGACCACATAATATGAGAAAATTGTGCTATTTTCCAGTTGCAGAAATACTGAAGTAAATGAAATTTGTCAATGAAAAAGTCCATGTTACAAAAAACACCTCCAGAGCAGAACTAGATATGTTGTATTTCAGCAAACAGTGTTTATTTTGTTTGCATGTTTGTTTGTTTACTTATTTATTTATGTCAACTCTATACTGCAGTGATGTTCTTGTGTATGGCATATGCACTGATATGCATTTTGTCTTTCATAAATTATTATTGCTTGTTCTTGTACCAGTCAGCCAGGGTTGAGCCTACAATCAGTCATTTTTGACTAGTGTTCTACTCTGGTAAGTGTAAATACATAAATAACTGAATGGAGCTTTTCTCCCCGGCCTCTGTTGAAAATGGGACTTCTGCCCAGTTGGACTTTCCCAGTAAACAAAAGCTATAAATAAATAAAGTACATACTGGTGACTGGTTTGAAGCCTACTTAAAGTAGATATACTAAGAAAACATTTTGAAAAAAATTTGCACAGAAAATCATATGAAGTAGTTTTGTGTGTTTTCTTGTTAAATATGAAGTAAACAATAGTACAGAAGAGGGATATACAAGAAGGTTAACTACCAGGGCTATGTCCTGTGAAGCAGGTGGTACAGAAAGGTGGCTAATAAATGTCACCAGCTGTTTAAGTCTACTCAGATCTCTCCACTGTACCTGTTTTGGACACTGATACCTATTTGTTATAGTCATATTTTTCTGGATGAATTACTCCTTTTACAAAATGTTCTACCCCCCCCCCCTTATTACACAGCTGTTTAGTACACAGGAAACCAGACTGCATAACCAAAATACTGGTGGTGCAAATCATTTAAATAAAGAAGACTCAGGTGTTGCATCTCCTTTTTTCAGAAGCAGAAATGAATAACTTTGTGAGTCAGGGCATGGGGCACTTATACTCTGTATTCTAGTAGCTACCCACTTAGTTTTACTCAATTATGCCTGATACAGGCTTCAGACCCAGAGCCAGAGTTTACAATACTCCCCCCCATGTAACATTTACTATGTTACTTACATTGTTAGATGAGATGCCTTACTTTCCTGATATGAGTTCCAGCACTTGTCATACTCATTTTTAGTGTAATATATTTGCTTAGATATTTCACAGTCAATGCATGAGAATATAAATAAACTAAGGGTAAGCAGATATTAATCTTGCCACATGTTTCACATTCCATTTTCTTCACAAGTCTATAACTATGTCACTGTTTACAGTTTTATGCATCAATAGGTGCGCCTTTTCCATTCCCTTCTTTATTCGTCCCTTCTAGTTATTTCCATTTCTACCATAGTAGGTTCAATTTTGCCTTTTGTTTATTTATTTTGTATAACTTTCATTCCTCTTTCTTTAGCCTTTTAACCAGCTACTTCACTTCCTCTATTTTTAGAATATCTATTTTTTCCACTTTCAGATAATCGTCTTGCTTGCTACAAGCATTAAAATCCATACTAGACCTACTGCATTGTTTCCACTTTCATCTTCCAAATTCACTCCTAATAAGAACGCTTTCTTTTTTAATGTACTAGATTGCCCTGTCAGGTCATTTCTTAAGCTGTTTAAGTCTCTTTTGAAATCTCCCAAACTTACACAATCTCAAAAAATATGCTAGCAGTCTCCCACTTCTTCTTCTTCTTTTGGCTGCTCCAGTTAGGGGTCGCCACAGCAGATCAACTGTTTTCATTTCTTCCTGTCCTCTGCATCTTGCTGTGTCACACCAACCACCTGCATGTCCCTTCTCACCACATCCATAAAACTTATCTTAGGCCTTCCTCTTTTCCTGTTACCTGGCAGCTTCATCCTTAGCATCTTTTTCCCAATATACTCTGCATCCCTCCTCAGCACATGTCCAAACCAACATAATCTTGCCTCTCTGGCTTTGTCTCCAAACCTTCCAACCTGGGCTGACCCTCTAATATACTTATTCCTAATCCTGTCCATCCTCGTCACACCCAGTGCAAATCTTAACATCTTCAACTCTGCCACGTCAAGTTCTGACTCCTGCCTTTTTGTCAATGCCACTGTCTCCAACCCATATAACATAGCTGGTCTCACTACCCTCTTGTAGACCTTCCCTTTCACTCTTACTGGTACTCGTCTGTCACAAATCACTCCTGACACTCTTCTCCACCCACTCCATCCTGCCTGTACTCTCTTCTTCACCTTTCTTCCACACTCACCATTACTCTGAACTACTGGTCCCAAGTATTTAAACTCATCCACCTTCGCCACCTCTACTCCCTGCATCTTCACCATTCTTCTATCCTCCCTCTCATTCACACACATATATTCTGTCTTAGTCCTGCTGACCTTCATTCCTCTTCTCTCTAGAGCATATCTCTACCTCTCCAGGGTCTCCTCCACCTGTTCCCTACTCTCACTACAGATCACAATGTCATCTGCAAGCATCATAGTCCACGGAGACGCCTGTCTGATCTCGTTTGTCAACCTATCACCATTGCAAATAAGAAAGGGCTGAGAGCTGATCCTTGATGTAATCCCACCTCCACCTTAAACGCATCCATCACTCCCACCACAGACCTCACAGCTGTCACACTACCCTCATACATATCCTGTACCACTCTTACATACTTCTCTGACACTCCTGACTTCCTCATACAATACCACAACTCCTCTCTAAGCACTCTGTCATATGCTTTCTCTAAGTCCATAAAGACACAATGCAACTCCTTCTGACCTTCTCTGTACTTCTCCATCAATACTCTCAGAGCAAACATTGCATCTTTAGTGCTCTTTCCTGGCATGAAACCATACTGCTGATCACTAATCATCACCTCCCTTCTTAACCTAGCTTCCACTACTCTTTCCCATAACTTCACGCTGTGACTGATCAATTTAATCCTTCTGTAGTTACTACAGCTCTGCACATCACCCTTATTCTTAAAAATCGGTACCAAAATGCTTTTTCTCCATTCCTCAGGCATCCTCTCACTTTCCAAGATTTCATTAAACAATTTAGTTTAAAAAATCCACTGCCATTTCACCTAAACACCTCCATGCTTCCACAGGTATGTCATCTGGACCAACAGCCTTTCCATTCTTCATTCTCTTCATAGCTATCCTTACTTCCTCCTTGCTAATCCACTGCACTTCATGATTCACTATCCGCACATCATCCAACCTTCTCTCCCTCTCATTCTCTTCATTCATCAGCCTCTCAAAGTACTCTTTCCATCTGCTCAACACACTCTCCTCACATGTGAGTATGTTTCCCTCATTATCCTTTATCACCCTTACCTGCTGCACATCCTTACTAGCTCGGTCCCTCTGTCTAGCCAATCGGTACAGGTCCTTTTCTCCCTCCTTAGTGTTCAACCTTTCATACAACTCTTCATACGCCATATCCTTAGCCTTTGTCACCTCTCTCTTTGCCATGCACCTCATCTCCTTATACTCTTGTCAACTTTTATCTCTCTGATAATCCCACTTCTTCTTCGCCAACCTCTTTCTCTGTATACTCTCCTGTACTTCTTCATTCCACCACCAGGTCTCCTTGTCCTCCTTCCTGTTTCCAGATGTCGCACCAAGCACCCTTCTAGCCATCTCTCTTATTAGCTCTGCTGTAGTTACCCAGCTATTCGGTAACGCTTCACTGCCACCCAGTGCCTGTCTTAACTCTTCCCTGAGCTCCACCTCACAATTACCCTTTTTCAATTTCCACCATTTGATCCTTGGTGCTGCACTCACACTCATCCTCCTCTTCTTGATCACCAATGTCATCCTACAAACCACCATCCTATGCTGCCTAACTACACTTTGTAGTCTCCCACGTATTAGTGTTTATTACATCTCCAGCATTGTTCCTAGGTCTTGGAATAAATCCTACTTATTTTTGCTGGAGTATAGAAATACCTGTGAAGGTATCTCCAATCAAATATGCAGCACCTCCTTATATTTATTGCAGATTTCTAACCACCTATCTATTGTCATTGTTTATAGAATAAGTCTTCCCATCCCCTCTTTATGTGTTGCCTGTTCCCTGTCGATTTCCTGTAGTGCTTTATGCACTTGTGATATTGTACCTCTTTTAACTTTTTGTTTTGATCTTATGTCAAGTTTATCACTTCTGGACATTCTTTTCAATTTGTTTTCCCGTAGTTTAGACTGCTTGCCTCTTGTTTAAGTGCCTAGAATTGTAGATATATCCTCACTTATATTATATTTCTCTTTGAATTCTACCCATTCGAATTGTTTCTCACCCTCCCATATTTGTTCCTAGAATTTCACACTGAGAGTATTGCTTCTCTCTATCCTTGCAACCCTTTTTTTGGAATATTTTGCCTATCTCCCGCACCAACTCTCCTGCTTGCGAGTTTCCCCGATTTATGAGTTGTGCTGCCATATTATCTCTGACCAGTTCTGTCTGTACTTTTGAGATTTTCACACTAACATCTGCTTCCATTTAACTGTGTATTTAACCCAGCCCACTGACATTGCTGCCTGCATGTAGTTTTTTTATGGAAGGTGCTCCCAATTCACCTTCTTCTACCAGAAGTACCAGTATCATCCATTTCACCTGGGGTCTCTGCCCTGGCCATTCAAAATCCCTCATCCAGTGTGGCAGTTTATTTAGTGTTCCTCTCTTTGTTAAAGGCCAGATGGGTTGCACTAGATAATGTATGCTGGGAGCCACATGCCATTTAAGAATCATGATCTTATGATCTAAGTCTAAACTGAGATTTTGCACTTGTGGCCTCTCCTGAATGACCCCCATTGTTTTGGCATAAGACCTCTCTAATGCTTGTTTGTATTTCCCAGCTTGATGCTCAGATAATTATACTCTTTAACCCCCTTATATGTTGGTATTTCTCCACAAGTTGTTTGTCCCCTCTCACAATTATGGCTACAGATTTTGTGTTTTCTTCATTTATTTTTTATCCCCAAAGTCTTCCAAACTGTGTAGTCATATGTAAAAGCACATCTAAGTCTTCCACCAGATCTCGTTAGGATCTAATAATATTATCTACATAAACACTTATCTTTAGCTCTTCTCCCTCTCATTCATAGCTTTTTATCACCGAGTACATGATCCTCTCAGCTAGCGGTTCCAGATATAGAGCAAATAGCAGTGGGGACAAAGGGCAACACCCTATCTTGTCTCTCTGGTGAATTAAAATGGTTCTGACAGATTACCATTAATTTCACTTGTGCTTCAGCCCCTTTATACATCTCTCTCTGATCATAATTATAAAATTATCTGGGAATCCCACATACTTTAACATTGCATTCACAAAAGCCCAGTTTATCCCATCGAATACTTATTTGTTTCTAAGGAAAGAACTGTTACCTCTTTTTTTTCCCAATTTGAGCATCCTTTATTATTAAGTTATATTGTCAAAGTTTTTTTCTTTCTTTCTTTCTTTTTTAAACCCACACTGATCCATATTCACTATTTGAGAGAAGAATGATGCTTATCTTTTCACAATTATATTCCTGAATATCTTATAATCATGATTTAAGATCATTATTGGTCTGTACGAACCAACCAATCCTAAGTCCCTTCCTTCCTTTGGTGATACCACTATAACATCCCTTTTTCATGATCTTGGATACTTCCCTGTTTGTTTTACCTTGTTAAACAATATGAAACATATTTTTATCAGTGCAGATTCCCCTAACTTCCATACTTTATTTAGTTGCAAGTGTAATACTTCTTCCACCATTCATGTTGTGATCTCCAATGAGAGGTTGGTTTCCATTTCTTCCAATATTTTTTGAGGTTTAATTTACCCCGGGGATCACTGCAGTGGCTCTGCTGGACAGAGGCACAGGGAACTAATGGCTCTGCTGGACAGAGGGACAGGGAACTAATCTAAGGAGGAGGCGAAAGCCAACAAATTCTGGCTAGGCTTATAGATGCCCTCGGGCAGATAGCCTAGTACTTACCTATGAACCTATAAAATTAGTCATGGTTCTTCATTACTATCTTATATGAGTATATTTCATTTCTATCCTATATGAGTCTATTTTTAATTACTGAATGTGGGCAAATGTGCATGGATTGGTCTATACCACTCCTGATGGATGTGAAAAGCATTGCCATCCATGTTTGGTCTTGTGTCATAGACTGAGCTTGCGTTTCCATTTAGTGGCAGTAGCATGGGAGTAGAACATTGCTGCATCCATTACAGTCTTTTGGTTAGCTTGCCAAATTAACACCACACTCCAATCATCCACCAATTAACCACCTGTCTGCTGATTACATCGGTATACTATGTGGTTTATATTTGTGTCACTGCTGGATTGTTTGGGCTTTTGTTTACCTTGCATTATGCCATGTATCTACAAGTTAATGTGTATTTTGGCATGTTGTAGTGATCTCACATTAAACTGGACAGACCTGCTTCAAGCTAATGGTCTGTCTTGTACAGATGCCATGCCTGCTCATATGCAGATAGTTGGATATGTTGCATTCATCAACATGAATGGCCATTTGTCATACATACCCAAAAAGCCGAAAGACACAACAACAACAACAACAACCCATATATCAGGGTTCTGTACACTTCACAGTGCATTACTGCAACATGATCACCAGCTCATTATAGGCTATGTAATCTGGTGGCCAGCTTTCTAGATGTGTGTATGTATTTTTTCATCAACTTTAGGCTGCTATACAATACAGTGGCACTGTTGATAAACACATTGCAAGCTGTGGGTGTACACTAGTTATTGTGATAGTCCTTTATAACATGTTTCTGAGATGGTGGTGGTTATGTGGTTCCTTCATATGCCATCTACATACATGTGCAACTCAAAATCCCATGCAGTGGTTGTGATCCATATTCCACTGTAATCTATGGTCTGTGGTTATACTTCCTGCGGATGTTGGGCTGCATGATGCCAGGGCACTTCTATGGGCTAGGCTTGTAAAGGCTCCAGGGCCATTACCCTAGTACACACCTATGAATCTATGAAAAATTCCAATAAATATTTTTCAGTTTCACTTCTCTGGTTTTCTTTTTCCTCATCTTCTGCATAAAGATTCTTCAGATAGTCCATGAACACTTTGATGATACCCTTGGGATTCTGTGTTATTTCAGTAGTCCCCGCCTTTCTGAATTTTCTTAAATCAAAAACTGTTCTCTCCACCTTCTGCATTCTCATTTATATCACTAATGCTTTAATTGCTGCTGGTGAATTTGTACTGTATCTCTCAATTAAACTCATGATCCTAGCCTGAATCCTTTCATCTTCCATATTTTGCAGTTCCCTCTGTATCTTTTCTGTTGCTTTTCTTCTGCATTTGGTTTTGTTCCCATCTTTCTCTCTCTCTCTCTCTATATATATATATATATATATATATATATATATATATATATATATATATATATATATACACACACACACACACACACACACACACATATATATATATATACACACACACACACACACACACACACACACACACACACACACACACACACATATATATATATATATATATATATATATATATATATATATATGTATGTATATATGGTTCTACCTGACATAATCGAAACCCCAGAACACCGACAACGAAATTACCAACACCACATAACCGACAGTGCAAAAACACGAAACCTCACATGCCCGACAACGAAATAACCGACGGTACACAAACACGAAACCTCATACACTGCACACACCACAATAACAACAATCAACAAACAAAACAAATCCCCTGTCCAAAAACCACACACACAACACAAGCACACCAAAACCCTTACAAACCCACACTAAACCACACATACACAACTATCTACAACCCTAACCCAAACCCTAACCCTAAGGTCCGTCACTATCGCATACTCAGCTAACCCGCGCCCTAACCCTAACACACTTAACCCGCCCCTAACCCAAAGACTATCACTACCGCACACTTACCTAACCCAGTCCCTAACCCTAACTCACTTAATCCACCCCTAACCCAAACACTATCACTACCACACACTTACCTAACCCGCGCCCTAACCCTAACTCACTTAACCCGCCCCTAACCCAAAGACTATCACTACCGCACACTTACCTAACCCAGTCCCTAACCCTAACTCACTTAACCCACCCCTAACCCAAACACTATCACTACCACACACTTACCTAACCCGCCCTAACCCTAACTCACTTAACCCGCCCCTAACCCAAAGACTATCACTACCGCACACTTACCTAACCCAGTCCCTAACCCCAACTCACTTAACCCACCCCTATACCCACAGACCATCAATATCCACACTTACCTTACTCGCACCATAACGTCCATCACTACCGCATACTTACACAGCCTTTTCCCATGTCGGCATCCTCGGCGTCGGTGTTTTCATCCATCGCGTCGGTCTTCTGCATTGTCGATCTTCTGGCACTCGCGATTCGCTTGTCGGTGTTTTCCGCTGTCGATGATGTCAGGTAGACCCATATATATATATATATATATATATATATATATATATATATATATATATATATATATATATATATATATATGGGTCTATATTAGATCCGCGAATGATCACAAAGTCGAATCTGACATTGTAAACACGTAAACGGCAAATCCGCAGAACATTGAAGAGGTAAACGGAAATCTCCGTAAGGGGAGATTTCCATTTACTTCAGTGTAGTATGGTCTCAGAGTTGGAATATTTAAGTAGCGGGGGGTGCCCCCCATGTGGGGGGTGCAGGGGGGCTTGCCCCCTACTTAAAGCAAGTAGTTCTGTTTTTTACTTTTTTAAATGTTTTTATTAGGTATTCAATGTTACTGGACTTTGACAATATGGTGTCAATCATATCGTACTCGAGGTTCAGTAACTTTGAGTATCTAATATAGACCCTATATGTATATATATATATATATATATATATATATATATATATATATATATATATATATATATACACACACACACACACACACACATATACAGTGGATATAAAAAGTTTACACACCCCTGTTAAAATACCAGGTTTTGTGATATAAAAAATATATATATATATATATATATATATATATATATATATATATATATATATATTGAAGTCCTAATAGGAGGGATGAAAACACGATTGTGTTGTGAATGTCAACTGCGTTTATGTGTTTACTGTTTCATTGTTCGTGAATAAAATAAGGTAAACTGGACAACTGGTGTTTTTCTCAGCTCTGAAGCATTCTTCTGGTTGGATTATTGTTTTTTTTCGGAGTGCTGCACATTTTTTTACTTCGAGATATATATATATATATATATATATATATACTTCCTCTTTTAGTAAAGTCAAAGTCAAAGTGAACTTTATTGTCACTCAGACAGAACAAAATTGCGTTACTTCGAACTCAATGTGCATACAACATATACGGATAATATTAATACAACAATAACCCATATACTAATGATAATCCAACAATAACAACAGTAAGACATTTATGCAGTGCAGTAACAAGAACAATGACATGCACCAAGACTATTCCACTTACATGTCTTTGTCAGTACCCAGAATAATGCACAGATAATATATTGCACAGATCAAAAATCCCAAAAAGGGAAGGCATCACTGATCAGTATTAGCAAAAAACTATGGGCACTCATAAAATTGTCTAAGGCCAGCTTCGAGAGAAAAATTGCACAGGACACTAAGGATAATCACAAGGCTTTCTTTAGTTATGTTAGGAACCTGGGTGGTAATTCCCAGATATGCTCAGAATTAGTCCAAAATGACAAAAAAATACACTGAACCCACAGACATTGCCAACATCCTAGCTGACAGGTTCAGTGCAAACTTCTCCCCACCAAAAGGGCAAATATCTATCCCAGCAGAGTGCTGCGCCCCTGACATCTCAGATGCTCAGGTAAGAGCCGTCCTCTCCAAAGCAAAAAACACAGCATCAATGGGACCAGACGGTGTCCCGGGTTGCATCCTACATGAACTCCAAGAAGAGCTAAACCCAAACATAAAACTACTGTTCAATCTCAGCCTTACTACAGGATATGTGCCCAAAGAGTGGCATACAGCAACAGTGATCCCTCTCCATAAAGGTGGTGCCTCAACGGATCCTGGAAACTATCGCCCCATAAGCCTGACTAGCTTGGTCTGCAAAGCTATGGAAAGGATCATCATGGACCTCATAAATAAAGATATTGGGGACCTACAGACACTGGATCCTACCCAGTTCGGCTTTGTTAAGGGCAGATCCTGCCTCTTAAACCTGGTTGATTTCTTTGAAACAGTCACCAAGGCCATTGACGAGGGGAAGGTGGTCCACACAGCCTACCTGGACCTCGCAAAAGCCTTCGATACAATACCCCACTCGGCATTATAGATAAGCTCACCAGCTTAAATATAAACCCCTATGTCACTAGATGGATTGCAAACTGGCTCAAGGACAGAACCCACATGGTTAGAATTGCTGGAGCCATGTCAGACTCCAAACCAGTTACAAGTGGTGTCCCACAAGGCTCAGTCCTGGGACCTCTCTTGTTCGGTATATATTTCTCGGAGGTACAGGCCAACACGGAAGGACTGTGGCTGAACAAGTTCGCAGATGACTGCAAACTGGGCACCATAATCGACTCTCCAGCCGACACAAGCATCCCCCAAAAGGGCCTCATAGAAACAGACATCTGGTGCCAGAGCCATGGCCTCAAGCTAAATGCCAAAAAGTGTATAGTCATCCCCTTTGGCAAAAACAAAGTGCCCACAAATTACCACATAGGTGGTAATCCATTAAGTACAGAAGAAGTAATTAGGGACCTGGGGACCCAAGTTGATAGCAATCTCTCATTTGACAACCATGTGGCCAAAGTGGTTAGAAAAACATTTTATATAGCCCACCTAATCATGAAGGGATTCACATCTAGATCAGGGAGGTCATCGTGCCTCTTTACTCATCCCTCATCAGGCCCATAATTGAGTACAATGCCCCTTTGGGATGTACCTTACCAGACACCTGCAGCAACTGGAAAGACCCCAAAAGTACCTCACCAAGAGGATCAAAGGGCTCAAACAGATGCCATATGCTGCCCGGTTAAAGAAACTCCAGCTCTACTCAGTGGCATACCGCCTGTTTAGAGGCGATCTGTGCCTGACGTATAAAGCCATGTCCAACCCGGAATTAATGGACATGCTGCACCTCAGAAAATCCAAATCCCATCGAGCTACGAGCTCGAGAGACTTGAACCTCAGCACTGAAATAAATAGGACATGCTGGAGGGACAGATTCATAACCCAGAGGCTCCCTTCACTCTGGAATAAAATCCCAGTCCAGGTTAGGCAGAGTCCCTCATTGACTCTATTCAAGAGGAATCTTGATGAGTGGATGGGAGATCGTAGGTTTACCCCGGGTATCACTTCTGTGCCACTGTTAGACAGAGGCACAGTATACTAACCTCGAAAAAGGGCATAGCAAAATAAATTTAAAATGGGTGGTGAAAGCCAAACTCATTCTGGCTAGGCTTATAAATGCCCTAGGGCAGATAGCCTAGAATGAACCTATGAACCTATGAACCTAAATAAGACAAATTTCAAATTGCATGGAATGCTAACTTAGCAAATTGCACAGAATGTTAACTTGGCATTGCTAATATTGCACATAAGGTATAAGATTGTACTTTCATAGAGTCATTGCATATGTCTGTGAAGTACTTCAACATTGTAACTCCAGACCTCGATGACCAGCGGGTCTATATTAGATCACTGAATGCTTAAAAAAGTGAACAGTGATTAATCGAACCTATGTAAGCAAAAGCTTACAATGTCGAACTGTTAGAACAGCAATTTTTTTCCAAGGGAAAAAAAATCGCTGTTCCAACAAAAAAAATATAAAAAAAAAAACACTTTAAACATTATATTAAGTGGGGGGCTTTGCCCCTCACCCCCCTACTTAAATATACCAACTCCGACACCGCACTACAGTGCTGAAAACTGCAAAGTAACAAAGCGGCCAAGTGAATTCTTTCCCAGGGAAAGAATTTGCTTAAAAGCCACTTCGATATTTTGCCGTTTCAGTCTTTTAAGTTCGACCAAGATGCATTTGAAAGAATGTGTCTTCTGTCTTCTAATAGGAACCCTGACCAGCATGGTGCATGTTATTACTGGAGTTCAGAAGTCTGATGGCTTGTGGAAAAAAGCTGCTATTAAATCTGGTGGTTTTGCAATGCAAGTTACAGTATCTCTTGCCTGAAGACAAGCATGAAAACAGACCATGGGCAGGGTGAGTGCAGTCTTTGACTATTTTTGTGGCTCTGCTGAGACACCAAGCAGAGTGCATGTCCTGGATAGATGGATGTGTGGACCTGATAATTCTCTCTGCCACTTTCACCACCCTCTGGAGAGATTTGCAATCTGAAACCGTGCAGTTTCCATGCCACACTGAGAGATTACTAGTCAGGATGCTTTCAATGGTACCCCTGTAGAAACCCCTGTAGAAGGTTGTGAGAATGAAAGGTGGTAGTTTTGCTCTCCTCAACCTTCTTAAAAAGTGTAGATGTTGTTGCGCCTTCTTGACAATGTGATTAGTGTTTATTGACCAAGACAAGTCTTCAGCAATATGCACCCCCAGGAACTTGGTATTTTTCACCCTTTCCACTGTTTTTCCTTTGATTGTGAGTGGAGACTAAGCCTTGCATCTCTTCCTGAAGTCTACTATTATCTCCTTTGTTTTATTCACATTGAGAGCCATGTTGTTGTTGTCATGTCAGATAATCAGTTGCTTCACCTCCTCTCTGTAGGCTTTTTCATCATCATTGCTGATGAGACCCACCACTGTAGTATCATCTGCAAACTTAATAATGTGGTTTGTGTTGTACCTAGCGATACAGTCATGTGTCAGCATAGCGAACATCAGGGGACTCAGAACACATCCTTGTGGTACTCCAGTGTGCAGTGTGATGCTCATTGAGGTGTTGTTTCCTGCATATACCTTTTGTGGTCTGTCAATAAGAAAGTCCAGAATCACGTTGCATAAAGGAGTGCTAACATCTAGATGGACCAGTTTCTCAATCAGATGTTGGGGGATAACTGTGTTGAAGGCTGAGCTGAAGTGAATAAATAGCATGCAGACATAGCAGTTTTTGTTCTCCAGGTGTGCCAAGCATAAGTGAAGTGCCAGTGAGATGGCATCTTCCATAGAGCGATTGGATCTATAAGTCAATTGGAGTGGATCCAGTGCTGCAGGAAGACTTGATGTTATGTAGTCTTTGACCAATCTCTCAAAGGACTTCATTACAGTGGAGACGAGAGCTACTGGGTGGTAGACATTCAGGCTTGAAGTGGAGACTTCTTGGGAAGTGGTATAATGGTTGTATTCTTGAAGTACTTGAGTACTGTGGCTTGATACAGAGAGATGTTGAATATGTCGGTGAGAAAAGTAGTTAATTGGTCAGCACAGTCCTTGAGCACCCACCCCAGAATATTGTCAGGACCAGTTGCCTTTCTTGGGTTTACCCATCACAGCAACCTACTGGGTGAAGGCAGAGACTTCATCTTCTTGGTTGGTGGGCAATTTCATTGCCATTGTATTGTTTTTCTTCTCAAACCTGCTGAAGTAGGTGTTGAGCTCATTTAAAAACTGCATGTTATCATCACATGGAGAAGGTAGTGACCTGTAGTCTGATATAGATGGTATACCTTACCACAGATGCCTGGAGTGTCTCAGGTCTGAGAAGTGACCCAGAATTTTCTGTCCATAGGCCTGCTGAGCCTCCCTTATTCCTCTACTTAGTTTCACTCTGGCTTTTCTAAGGGCATCTTTGCCTTTAGACTTAACAGCAGCACTGTGTACCTTCAAGAGCTCATACACTCCATTTGTGAGCCAGGGCTTCTGATTCACTTGTGTGATGATGGTCTTGTCAACTGTCACATCATCCACACACTTTGATAATATAAGCCATCAAAGACACTGTGTACTCATCCAGGTTAATTTTCTGGTCCATAGTAGCTGTCTTCATGAATATATTCCAGTACGTGCTTTCAAAGCAGTCCTGGAGTGCTGAGACTGCTCCCTCTGGCCATACAATTATTTGCTTCCTGGATGGCTTTCCTGTGATTAACAATGCCATATATGCTGGCAGTAGCATAATGGAGAGGTGATCTGAGTTACCCAGATGAGGATGAGGTACTGCCTTTTATGCTGGCTTGGCATTGGTGTAGACGTTATCCAGAATGTTCTCTCCCCTTGTTGCAAAAATCACATGTTGGAAGTAACGAGGTAAAACTGTTTTCAGACTTGCTTGATTAAAATTACCCCCTATCATGTGATCAAACTCTGGATTATGCTTTTGTAGCTCACTGATTGACTGGTAAAGTGTATTCAGTGCCTCGTTGGTATTGACATTCGGGGGAATATACGTCATTGTGTTGCTCACATCATTGAACTCCCTTGGCAGATAGAAAGGTCTGCATTTCAATGACATAAACTTGATATTTTCAGAGCAGGGTTTAGTAACCAACTCACAGCTGGTGCAGCAGTTATTGTTGACATAGATACAGACACCCGCTCCCCTTGATTTTCTGTACAGTGCCTGGTTTCTGTTAGCTCTAAATAAAGTAAGCCCTTCTACACAGACTGCACTATCATTTGTATTATTGTTTAACCATGTCTCAGTAAACATAAGTACACAGCTGTTTCTCAACTTGCTATGAGTGGTTAACTCCAGTCTTATGTAGTGCATTTTGCTATTCAAGGAGCGAACATTGGCCAGTAACAAGGATGGGAGTACAGACCTGCATGGATTAGCTTTTAGCCTGGCAGAGATTCCAGCATGAGATCTGTGCTTCTTTGTTCTTTCACATCTTTTCCTTCTTTTCCACTTCCTGTATGTGGTAGCAGACAGCTTTGCTTGAACAAGGCAATTTGGACCATGTTTGAGTATAATTCCTAGTTCCTGTAGTTCGTGGAGTGTTGTAGGCCTCACATGTTGAATTTCCAGTAAGCTATCTGTGTCATAACTTTGTTTCCTTCTGTATTCTCTATTGTTGTAGGCCTCACAGGCCTTGCAGACAGCAGCCCATCAATCCTTTTGCACTATGAGCTTAGGTGTTAAATTTCCAGTAAGCTATCTCTGTCATAACTTAGTTTTCCTTCTGTATTTGCCCCAGATTCTGTTCTTTTTGATGATTTTGACATAAAACAAGACACATTTTCCTGTTGAGATGAAGCAGCCACTACCACACAGGGCGCTGCCTTTTTTTTCCCCCTAAGAGCTCTTCCAAAATCCTTTTAATCAATACACTGTTTTCTTCTCGGTTTAATATATAGGTATGGAATTTCCAGACTCCCATTCCAGACTCCGTAACCTCCATTTTGGATTTACAGTTACAAATGTATCATCTGAGAAGATTATTGGTCTAGCCTTACTTCTGCTTTGCTTTCTTTTCTCCCTTAATACTATATATTCATTAAGCCCAGGTATTTCAATAGGGGCATTACTCTCCTTACTATCTTGGTAAGCTTTTTGTTTCATATTTCTTTTTATGCTTCCCTTCCATTAAATATTTAGTTAAAACCCTCTGCTATAATTAATCCTACTTCCTGGAAATATATATTTTTTTGAAAAACATGCACTGATCTTTTTCCATTTTGTATCTGGAAGCAGATAAATGGTTGCCAATATAATCTTCTCCCCAGTGTATTTCCCTTGCCAATCTGCAAATGTCCCTTCTTTGTTTTCTATGACAGCATCCTCTTTTAACTACAGATTCACATCTACTAAAATTATTACCTCTGGTCTCCTTGCTCTTTGGTAAGATGTCTGGGCAAGTATCTTATATCCACTGCAGTGTAATTTGTTATGTTTGCTCTGTTTAAATGAGTTTCCTGTAGTGCTGCTATTTTGGCTTCCTTCTTAGTCAGTATATTATAAATCCTCTCCATTTCCACGGGGTTTGTGATCCGTTTCATGTAGTTATGTTTATACTTGCCATACATTAAGGTATGTGTTGTTCATACCCATTTCTAGTCTATCCCTCTCCCCTCTACTCTTATGACTCATTTGTGTGTTCCTTTATCATTCTCTTTCCCTGTGTTCCTTACAAATATACATTTACTGCAGTGCTGTCTCCCTGGGAAGGTTTACAAAAAAAATATTATCTCTTCCATTCTTTTCTCAAACTTTCCAACTTCCCAATGTGAACATCAAAGCTTACAATATGTCTGGTAATGAGTCATATGTGCTGTTTACATGTTACAGATGTTTTGTATATTTATTGCAGAGCTGTTTCCCTGTGGAGCTGCATTTTCTGCATTACATCTCTTCTTTCTGATGTAGAGTCTCTCGGCTCTCTCACTCTTTCTGCTTGCATCTCATGCAGTATTTTCACTCTTTCTTTAATAGTCTGGTTATTTCTTAAAAGGAGGGAAGACATTTTTGGGGGTGGAATCCTTCCACTGCCTTTTTTTGCCGAATGCCCTGTCCCTTCTCCTGACTTATCTGGCTCTTCAACCCTGTTTCTATGTCCATCACCTCTATTGCAAAGTCCAGATAGTCAAACATCTTTCGGTCTCATAGGAAAAATATATTCAGAGTAGATGGATAGATTAGTTTGAAATGGAGATCAAATATCAGAAATAACTATAGCGTATAAACAAACACAGTGGGTAATGATGCAACAAAGCACTGGTAAAAATATACTTTAATGACAGTCTAAAATGCTTTCACAAAAAATGTTTCTTCAGGTCAAACATTCATGGACTAATCAACAAACATTTAAAAGTTTAAAACAGTCAAGTGATATAATTACAGCATCCATTACACAATGAACTTTGTAAAACTAAGGCTTACAATCACATAGCAGTCCTGTCCTAAAGATGATGACTAAATTTTATACATAAAGTAAAACAGATATCTGAATTAAATTCAGAAATTATATACAAAAATATGTATACAAATACTAATGAATGACAATTAACTTCTATATTGTCTTGCCTTTAGCACCAGTTTTATACTTGCAAATTCATTTAGACCAGGAAATTTATCATCACTGAGTTGACTGATCCAACTATATTCTACTTTCTACATTTCTAATACACAGTCACCACCTGTTCAAAAATCACTTGAAGGAGAACAAATTTGCAGGTGTGCTCTTTACCTTTAGCCAGTAACTGTTTACATAAAGAGTTAGTTACCATCTTTTTCCTGACATAAGAGAGGTGTTCCCCAATTCACTCCTTCAATTTCCTGTTAATTTTGCTTACATAATAAGCATAACATATTTGACCTAACATATTTGACATAAGACTAAGTACACTAGCTTTCTCGTGTTATAGTCAGCGTAAGTTCTTTAATAGAACATTTCTCCAGTGTTAGGGTGTATAAAGGTCTTCTCTAAATAAATATACTTACAAAAAGCACAATTATTGCATGACTGTGTGCCACTCTTCTGTGTGATATATCTGTTAAGATTGTATATGTTGTTCTTTGTAACATATCTTCTGTTTCAGATTCTGCAATCATCTGTAGCTGAAGTTAAGTTCAGAATCTAAAAACACTTTCATATCAGAAATGAATAAACTATCTAAAATATACCAATGCTTTTTAATAATATTCTAAATCAGATGTGTATGCTGATAATAAATGATGGTATATCTAAGATTTTTCATATTTCTATTATGTCTATAACTAATATGCTTATTTCAATTTCTGTTATTAAAATTAACCTCATTTTTGGATTATATTACAAAGTCCCATCACTGAAGAGTCTACTACATATGAACAAGAGTGTGTGAGTGATTCAGAAAAAATGGGTTTGAATGGGTCACTAGTAGTTTCAAATATTTCACGTTTCTTTTCTTTAAGTGCATCACTGTCGTAACCTCTAACATGAAAATCATTAATAACATGATCTAATTGTTCACTCAGTATACCATCATTCATATTTAACCTAGCATGACTCAACATCTGACATTTAGGAATATTAGAAAACATAAAAGGTGGATGCATACTATTCCTGTGTAAATAACTATTCTTATTAACTTGTTTTTTAATATATAGTCATGTCAATACTCCCATTAGTTATTTTTTATTAATTTCATATCTAGAAATCCTCTTTCTTAAACTTCAAAAAGTGTGTAGCATATGTGATATCCTTTTATGTTTTTTAATATTCCTAAAATTCAGATGTTTATAGAACAGAAACCTAAAATATTTGAAACACTTATTGATACTTTGGGAAGTCAAATACCCCTGCAAATTGCAACATCAATAGCACACTCCTAAGAGTAGACTCAGGGGTAAGAAATCTAGGTACACAGACATATAGTAGCCTGAACGTCGACTGCCACATGTCCACAGTCATGAAGAAGTCCTTCTATGTGGCACAACTTATAAGTAAAGGTAAGGCAACCAGATCCAAGGAAATTATAGTCCTCAATACTCAGCCCTCATTAGACCAATAATTGAGTACAACGTGCCATTTGGGATGTACTTCACTAGGCACTTACAGTGAATGGGGCAACCTCAGAAGTTCCTCTGGAAAAAATACAGGGTGCAAACAACATGTCCTATGGAGATAGACTAAAAGCCCTATCCCTTTTCTCTGTCTCCTACCTACTATTATGGGGTGACCTATGTGTGACCTACAAGGCATTCGCAAATCCAGCCCTGATGGCATTGCTACATATTTGCAAGTCAAACAGCATGAGGGTCACCCAATCTAGGGATCTAAACTTAGGCAGTGACTAAAGCAAAACATGCTGGAGAGACAGATATGTGTTTCAGTCATTGCCCCTTCTTTGAAACAGGCTTCCTAGTCATGTTATCAGAGCCATTCCTTAGCCCTCTTCAAACACAGTTTGGATTAATGGATGGGGAATTGCAAATTCACACCTAGAGTAATGCCTATGTCCCTTATGGAGAGGGGCAATCTGTAAGATACTCAAGGCATAGGCACTAACCCATGCTATGTTCTTGTCCCTAGAGGCCATATGTTGGGTAAAAATCAGGTGATAATGGCTAGGCTTTTAAGGACTCATAAGTCATTAGCCTAGTAAACTCCTATGAACTTATGGTAAATGTCATTTTGTCATATATATATATATATATATATATATATATATATATATATATATATATATATATATATATATATATACAGTCATAGTCAACACACACACACAAACACACACACACACATACACACACACACACACACACACACACACACACACACATATATATATATATATATATATATATATATATATATATATATATATATATATATATTCATACCACTGTATACTTTAAACTTTACATGTTCAAACACTTGTGTATAATTTCATTGTGTGTATTGGAGGCTTTCCCTCGGATAACCCTGAACAGGACAATTTTGCTTACTCAGACTAACAAAAAATAAATTAATTAATACACAAATGCACAAATAAATAAATAACAGTTACAAATACATAAAAAAGTCCAGATTCATATCAAAACTGCTTTGTAAAATATGTGTTACTGTGGCTTGGGCTACTCTCTGCAGTTTCCAGCAGGAGTGTTTCTACTAGTTCGGTGAAGGTTTGGTGCACTTGTTACATTTTTATTGTTGGTACACTTAGAGCTCTGCAACTCCAAACAAGAGTGACATAATGTCTGGGGGGCCGTTGGAAAGTTCTTATTGTACAGTACAGAATAGCAGCATTTTGGGGAGGCTACAGAGAGATAAGTACCATAACACTTTCTTGGGGAAGTGACTGTAAAGTAAGAAAATTATGATTAGGACTATCGTTGGTTGCCTGAGGTGGTTTTATGATAACTGAATCACTTGTTGCAAGTATGTAAAATGGCTCGGTTGAGCTATAATGCTGAGAAACTGGACTGCTTGTTATGGATAGGTAAAACAATGTATATTGGGTTGGGAGGGTGGCCTAATGGTTAAGGTGTTTGCCTTACAAACACAAGATGCAGGGTTTGAGTCTCACAAGGGATAATTGGCTAGGCTTACAGAGGCTCACAAGGGCAGTTAGCCTAGTACTAACCTATGAACCTATTTATGGGTTTTGGGGTGCATGTTTTATTTGTAGTGTAAAAATAAGTTAAGTGGCTATATGTTCAGATCATTTTGTATTGCCACCTCTGCATTAACCTAATTAGCCACCTTTTTTACAGCAAGAGTTTTTAGTCCCTTCTGATTGGGAGAAGGCTCATATTTTGCTTTAAATAGCATGTTAGCATCTGAACAACTGACCTCATGATATTTATAACCAGCAATGTTCATGTTTTGCTTTAGATCCATCCCAATGAGGACATTTTAAAACATAATGCTGAAGTTCTATTTAAAATACTATTCATTGTGAAATCTTAAGGTAACAATGTACAAACCACATTTTATTCAACGTTTCTTATTTTTTCTTGAAATAAAATCTATACAGGAAAGAAACTGGAGTTGGAAGATTAAAGAGAAGTGTTGGCTTAAAACTGAAGAGATATTTTAAGCATTATGCTTTACAATACCTTCAAATAGACCCACAGAAGAGGACACCATATAGAATTTGCTATTAGATTTCACTAAAATATAACTCATTACCATTTTTAATGAGCCCCATAAATTAAGCTAATAGAATAGCAATTAATTGATGAAATGAGCTCTGTACAAGAGGGCACTGTTTCTTGATGATTAAGGTACCACTATCAGCAGATAAAAAAAATCTAGTTTCCCACAGGATGGATCAGATCAAGTTTTACCTGCAAAAGCAATATGCAAATATCTTTTTAGGCAGCCTCTATGACGTATATAGCTTCTAGTGTATGCAACTTTAAAGTAATAAGAAAAACAGCAAGAGAGGTCAGCTTTACCTAGACCCCGTGGCTATAATTCAAAACATGCACATTAGGTAGAATTTTCCTACACCAATCAAAAAAAGCCACCTCCCTCAGATGTTCTGATCCCTCTCCTCTTCCAAACCCTTATAATCTAGGTAAAGCAAATATATTTTCATTAAGTCTGCTGAACAAGAATGCTTATTCTTCCACCGAATAAAAGTTTTTTTTTCAAAACTAAGTTGGTTGATTTTTAAAACTAAGTTGGTTGCTTTATTCCTCTGGAAGGAAGTTTATGTCTCTAAAGACACCAGCTAGAAAGCAACATTTTGTTTTATCCTCTACCAGAGGTCTGATTCAACAAAGGAGGATGATACCTGTGAAGATGCATAAGTGGGAACAAGATTATTAAGAAAAAGGTCCAGTATTTTGTGCCTGCTAGTTGGGATGGTTACCATTTTATATGAAGTTTGTATTTGCATATTCCATGAAGTATTGGGCATCAAGACGAAGAATATTCACACCTTTCAGGTATACTCCACTATCTTGTTCATGTATTCATAGGTAAGCCATAATCCCTAAAGACTTGTATTACATAACAGAGGGACATCCCACTGTTTTAAATATTCAAATTTAACTTATAATTCATCTTCATGTAGTAGCATGCTAACACCTTCTGCTCCAATCAATTAATGACCAAGCCTACTCCATTACTTAAAAACACTTCCTCTTTTTATTGGCTTCTTTAATAACTCATCTCTTTCTCTTCATTTTTAAGCCAACACTTCCAATAGGTTCATAGGGGCATAGGTAGGTACTAGGCTATTGGCCCTAGGGCCTATATAGGCCGAGCCAAAAAGGTACCCTAGCTTTTGCCACCCAAGAAAATTATTTTCCTGTGCCCCTGTCGAGCAGAGCCACAGAAGTGATCCCCGGGGTGAATGTCCTATCTCCCATCCAATCATCAAGATTTTTCTTGAAGAGTGCTAATGAGGAACTTTGATATAGATAGGTAGCTTGTTTCAGAGTATGGGAAGTCTCTAGACAGGAATCTTTCTCTCCAGCATGTTCTGTTTATTGTGGTGACAAGGTTTAGGTCCCTAGACCGTGTAGCTCAGAGGGATTGGGATTTCTTTAAGTGGAGCATGTCCAACAGCTCTGGGTTTGACATAGCTTTGTATGTTAGGCAGAGAGCATCTCTGAGTAGGTGATATGCGGCAGAGTAAATCTGGAGTTTTTTGAGACGGTCTGCATAGGGCATCTGTTTGAGGCCAGTAATCCTCTTTGTGAGGTATTTCTGTGGCCTTTCTAGTTGTTGTAGATGTCTTTTGAGGTACATACCAAAAGGGGTGTTGTACTCTACAATGGGTCTAATGAGTGATGAGTAGAGGGGAACAATGACTTATTTATTCCTGGATGAGAAACCTTTTGTGATGAGGTGTGCCACATAGAAGGATATCCTGACTACTGTGGCGATGTGATTATCAAAGGAGAGACTACTGTCCACCTGTGTCCCAAGGTCTCATCACACTTTCGGTGTTAAGTAGACTACCACCTATGTGGTAGTTCATGGGTACAGAGTTTTTACCAAAAGGGATGACAATGCATTTTTTGGCATTGAGCTTGAGGCCATGGCTTTGACACCAGGCATTTGTCTCAGTGAGGCCCTTTTGTAGGATGTCCACATCATTAGGAGTTTTGATTATGGCTCCTAATTTGCAGTCATCTGCGAACTTCATTAGCCAAAGATCGTCTGTGTTAGTCTGTACTTCAGAGAAGTAGATACCAAACAGGAGAGGACCCTGGACAGAACTCTGTGGTACTCCACTTGTCACTGGTCTGAAGTCGGATTTAGAGTCTGCTACTTTCACAGTGTGGGTTCTGTCAGTGAGCCATTTAGCAACCCATCTTGTGACACAGGGATTTATACCTAGTTTAGTGAGTTTATCTACAATTCCAGAGTGGGGGATGGTGTTGAAAGCCTTGGCGAGATCTAGATAGGCTGTGTGAACCACCTTACTCTCATCCATGGCCTTGGTGACTACTTCAAAGAAGTCTATCAGGTTTAGGAAACATGATCTGCTTTTACAAACACAAACTGGGTGGGGTCCAGAATTTGGAGGTTACCACTGTTTTTGTTTATAAGTTCCATTATGATACATTCCATGGCCTTGCAGATCAAGCTCATCAGGCTAATGGGGCAGTAGTTCCCGGGGTCCGTGGTGGCTCCCCCTTTGTGGGCACAAAGCCTGATTTGAGGCTATGATTGAACATGGTACTTAGGTGGGGTGTCAGTTTGTTCTGTAGTTCATGTAAAATGCAGCCTGGGATGTTGTCAGGTCCCAGGGATGCTGTGTTCTTGGCTTTGGAGAGTGTAGTTTTTACCTGTGCAGTCATAATTACAGGAACTTTGCATTCTCCCAGTATAGAGATGGGCCCTTTAGGGGCTGAGAGGGGGCTAAAGTTAGCACTGAACCTATCTGCCAGGATGTTGGCAATATCAGTTGGTTCTGTATATTAAGTGCCATTGTGCTGTAACTCAGAGCAGATCTGAGTATTGCCATTGAGATTCTTGACATTGCTATAGAATGCTTTGTGGTTGTCTTTAGAATCAGTGGTGATTTTGTTTTCACAACTAGCTTTGAAGGATTTTATGAGGGATCTCAGCTTCTTACAGAGGCTGACCAGGGAGTTTCTCCAGTCATGGGATTTTACTCCTTTTTTGCAACAGTTTCTTTCTTCTGTTGTAGAGTTTCTTTATGGTAGGGGACCACCAGATTGGCTTCCTTTTTTTGGAGGATAGCATCTTGGTTTTGTTAGGGATTGCATGATCCATGCACTCGTGTAAGTCCTTATAAAGTGCATGTGCGTAGGATTCAGCAGTTGTACCTCTACTGTCCATCTGATTGGGTGTCGTGAAGTTTGCCACTTCTGTCTTAAGAAGCGTGAAGTTGGTTTGGAGAATTTTTTTATGGTGGTTTCCCTAATGGGGGGTGGTGGTGGGATGTGGATGTCTTGGATGATTATCTTGTGGTCGGATCTGACTAACGAGGAATTGACCTCTGGTGTGGAACACCGGTTGCCCATGGAGGTAATAACCAGGTCTAGGATATTGCTGCCCCTGGTGGGGGTGTGGATAAGTTGATCCAAGGCATTGGAATTCATGAATTCCAGAAAACATTGAGCAAAATAGTTGGTACATGAGTAGTTTTCCCAGTTAATAATGGGGTAATTGAAATCGCTCATTATTAGGGTGTTAGGTTGTACCTTAATATTTTCCAGTGTATCAAGAAATGAGGAGTGGGAATCCTGGGGCATGGTGGGGGATCTGTAGCAAGCTACAATTTGGATTGCGGTCTTGCCCAGAGTTAGTTGCACTTATATAATCTCGGATGCATTATGCTGAGCAACCAGCCTGGAGGTGTGGATATTCTTAATGAATATGGACATGCCTCCAACTTTATTGTTTCAGTCCAGGTTAGGTGGCCAACAAGTGTGGTATGAATTATAGCCTGGTAATGCAGGGGAGCTCTCTGGAGCCTTGAACCAGGTCTCTGTCACTGCACAGATGTCGATGTTCTCCATTTTTAAGGAGTGCCTGGAGTGAGTGCATTTTGAGGTTTAGACTTCTAGCATTGAGTAGCATTACCCTCAGATTTTGCTTGCTTGTACCTGTTATGGTGGTGAATTTGTCATTTGAACCATGCCTAAAAAAGGCACTATAGACGTGGCAAGAGCCTTAGCCAGTATCCAGAATCTCAAAGGCGACAGGTGCAGGCCATCTCTGGAAAGCATCGTGGTCTGTCGATCATGTCATCCCAGGCAGACAGATACTGGATCCCCTTAGAATGACACCAGAAACTTAGCCAATTGTTGAAGTCGATCATTTTGTCCATGTACTGTGGTATCATTCTGGGCGATGGCAGAATGATACTCAGGGCTAGGGTCATACCTTTCTGGGCGACAAGATCAGATAGCTCCTCCATGTCTCTTTTCATGTAGTCCAGGGAGGTACATCTCAGGTCATTCACACCAACATGGACAATGACAGAGTCATATTTGTACTTGTTGTGTAGTGACCTGAGTGCGTGTGTTATGTGGCAGATCCTGGCGCCCGACAGGCAGCTGACAGTAACTTTCTCCTTGTTTAGCCTGGTGAGTGGAACATCAGTTTGCCTGACTATAGAGTCACCTATGACTAGAGTGTTGAGTATGTTGTTATGCCTTATGGGCTGTGGTTGAGTGGCACATTGAGTTTGTGGGCTATGTCTCATTTGGGTTGTGTTGGGGGGGGTGGAGGTTGCTTTCGTTTCTGCTTTGGAGGTCCCTGTTGCTTGGGCAGATTTTTATTGAGAGCCTCTGTGAATGTAAGTGTGTGTTTTGTGTTTCTATGTGTGTGGTGTAAGTTTTGAGGAACTATGTGATGAGTGTGGTGTGGTGCAAGTGTTTACCTTCTCCTCTTGACTGTCTAGTCCAATCTTGGGTGAAGGGAGCTTTGCTTCCAGTTTGGCTATATAAGTGCATCTTTCACAGATTGTATTGTTGGGTGGTAGGAAGAGAGGGTTGTCTGTGTACTTGAGGCAATTGCTGCATTGCCCCAAGATGCCCAGATTCATCAGGTAGACAGGAGAAAACACAGGGAGATGACCCTTAGACATGCCTGGATAGGTGCTTATTTATTAAGTAATAAAAACTGTTTTCCTCTAGACAAGTGAGTAAAGTTGAGTGCTGTAGTAATTTGTAGCTTATTTAGTCTTACAGTGAGTTCTGAACAAGTACTGAGCTCAAAGAAACAGATTTGAGTGCTAAAACTAAAAGATTGACTAGTTCTAAGGGAAAATTTGAAGAGCAGACTTTAGGTTCCGGGGATAGTTTAACCCTAGCTAAGCGGTGATGCATAAAGTGTTTTTTTGTTTTTTTCAGATAAGCTACCTAGTGTTTACCACTCCCACTGATAAGCTAGAAAGCTTCCCTCCAACACAGAAAGGCTTGGGGGCTCAGAAGCTTACAAACAGTCCTGGATACAGCAAATCTGTATCTAGACTAGACTACTTACAGGAAAGGCAGGAAACAAGCTTAGAATTTTTTTTTTCTTATCGTCTGACTCCAATTTCTGTCCTGTATAGGTATTAATGTACTTACATGAATCCTTTGTACTTCAAATGGCCTTTGATTGCTGAACAGCAAAAGATTCTTCGACTATGCAAAAGCTGTATAACCAAATTGTTCTTGTGTAATCGATGAAATTTGTATTTGAATCTTTTGCTTGTACTTTTGTGTCTGCACCTGGGCTATGGTAGAAAAAAGTTCCAAGGACCAGCCCACTTAACCAGTCATCAAAGAATGAATGAATATATATGTAATGTATATGTGAGTTTATGCAGGGAAAAGTTGCCTAGAATAAATATACTTTATTTTAAAAGCAATATTTGTTATGATATTAAAAGATAGCTATCACAATCACTGAGGTCATAGAGATAGCATTAAATAGTTATCATGATGAGTGAGGACATGTTGGAAATCTATAGGTGTCTATGAAGTAGTAGTTAATTTTGTTTATGATGATTTAAATTTAAAAAAAAAATCAGAATTGGAGTCATGAAGAACCTGCTTTGCATCATCCCATCAGGAATTGATATCAGATGTAGGCAAAGAGAAAGGAGTTGTTAAATGAAAGACCAGCTGTTATAGTGTTTTAGGTGAGTCTAAAACATAAGTTGCTGTTAAAAATGGCTAATTAGTAGGGTAAATACCACGTTGCATATTAACTATGAGAATCAGTCAGTTGTTAGAAAAGATAGAGAAAAGAGACTGGAAAGGCAATTTATAAAGGAGCGGTTGGAGGACATCTGTGTGGCACCCAAGTACATGATAAAATCCAGAAGGTTTAGGATTTTTGTTTGGAAGTGTTTGCATTAGGTATTGTTATACTCAAGGCAGACTTCAGAATGTTTTTCCTCAGGAAGACATCACATGCTGGAGGTATGATGAGAAAAAGATAGGTAAATGGGAATATATTTTTTGGGAAGGTAATGAGTTGGCAGATTTAAAAAAAAAATCCCTACAGAGCACTCTGCCAGAAATATTGGGGAGTATATGGTTGTAACTAAGGAAATGATTCTTTAGAGTGCGATAAAGGCTCTGAATTGCCCAGACATAGTTAGGCCTTTCTAAGCTTAATATTTTTGACTACAGAAAAAGCAATTACAAGGAAATGGAAATTAAAATCTGAAGCATCTGTAACTGAAGTACTGAATATTGCAAAGGAGACAAAAGAACTGGAAGGGGGATCTTTAGAAAAGGGAAGGAGCAAATGATATAGAAATATATGGAATTTTTAGAAATAACGCATGCAGAACAGTGTTCAGGATAAGTGAAACCTAAGGGAAGGCAGGAAATGAGCAATTTATGTAATGGAGTGAGTGAAGATCATTAAAATGTATACTTCATGACAATAACAAAGTAAATTTTAGTATGATTTGTTTTCTTTTCTGTTGCTGTATATATACTGATGTCACGTTCTAAAAAAATATCATGCTTAATAAAGATGTTTAAAAAAAGAATCTGTGTTGATGTGAGTGGGTTTTTGACAAAGACCAGCAGCCCCCTGAATTGCCCATAGGTTTGAATTCATGATAGGGCTAAGCCCAGGAATAAAAGGGGTGCCTTCATTGCATTGAAACCATAGCTCTGATATTACACATACTTCAGAAGAAGTTCTGTATGTTTTAGAACAAAAACACTTAAACTCGATTAAAATCCTGTTTGGTGGCATTCTGTGTAGCATTTTTTTGTTTTTTACATACATGTGTATGTTCAAGTTGTAAGAGAGGCTAGGCTTGCACATGTTTTTATTTAAGATTTTTGGCACTGAGTAGAGTCATATCGATGTGTTCTAAAAATTGGAATTTGATGGCTGGAAATGTAGACTTAATGGACACTAACTAGGCAAAGGCACTATGCAGATAGCAAATTCCTTAGCAAGATTGAGAAATCCATGATAGAAGTGGTACTGTTAGTCATTTTGTTCCAGGAAGGCATACACTGAATCTTTCAAGAATAACATCAGCTGCTAAGCAAATTATGAAAGCCAATTATCTTTTCCTTGAATGTTGACACCATTTTAAGTGATGGCAAGATGCCAGTAAAAACAGCACTTTTCCTGCCTCTGTCACATGCATAGCAAGTCAATTGATTCCATCTGTATTTCCCCTTGAATGAAACACCTAAGGCCATTCAAGCAAACATTGGCTAACACCAATTTGTAGTTATATTTGTTTGGGTGGAGGGATCTAAGATGCATACAGCATCCTGGATGCTGTCTCTGGAAAGCCAGCTGTCAACCTGCTGTTTTTTTAACCTTGTGAAAATAGTGTCAATGTGCCTCAACTGATAAAAAAAATCCATTGTAGGCCTGCAGGAACTGTGGTAAGCATCTTTGTGACTGACTGACATATGTGTTGAAGATGTAGAGGTGCGACCTGGTGGTTAAGATTTTTGTTCTCATTCTGGGAGTGTTAGGAAGTTATTTTGCCATAAGTAACTGTAGTGGAGGTACTTTTTTCTGTGATGCAGTATAAGTGTTGTATCTTTGTTGGCTTATTGAGTGTGTTATACTGTGAGATACAGGTATCCAGACTCATTCAATATGTACACCACTCACATACTGAGTTGGGTTGTGGTAGCTGTGATGACCTACCACTGGACCAGTAATCAAGGAGCCTCAATCCTCACCACAGGCACCAATGGAGGATGTACACTGGGAGGTTAACAGGTACACACACAGCATTTCCAGATGCAGCTCTCTGCATCAAGTGCAATTTCACTTTGGTCTATGTTAAATGAATGAACGATCATAATGTCGAGTACAACATACTCAACACACTATGATCGTAAGTTCAAAACCTCAAAACTTTAAAAGCCTGAAACAAACAAAATCGAAAGATTTTCTTTGTCCCACACCTTCCCTACACTAACATACAAAAAACACACATACAACCAATGCATACAAACCCGTACACATTCACATCATTCAAACACTTACACACCTACACAAACACACCTACTTTTAAAATCCACACCCCTTGATGGGGGGGCTGTGCCCCCCACCCCCCCTAACTAAATATACTAACTCCGAGATCGCTGCATATTGGGGAAACAAGCGATTACTGGGAAATTGCCCTTTCCCCAATGTACAGCGATCTTGGAGTTGGTATATTGAACAAAGCAGCCTCTTACCTAGCCATTCCAAACAGTGTAGCATGTCTATGTCACATGCTACACTGACTAGGATGGCCGACCAAAACATTTTGGAACTCCAAATTTCGGCATTTGGAGTCTCCGATTACATGAACGTTCGATCAAAGGTTGTCGAGTATGTTGGACTTGACATTTTGATCGTTCGTTCATGTAACATAGACCCTTTCCCTTGAGAGCACCCAGAGACTACAGTCAGTCCAGGGCTGGTTTCCCACCCTTCCTCCAGATCCCCAGTAAGACTCACCACTGGCACAACTATAGAGTTGAGATCTCAACTGAGTGACCAAGCCAAGATCCACAGCATCCTCTCTGTCCAACCAGTGCTTCATGTCCCTGCCTAAGTAGCTTACACCCACACACACACACACACACACACACACACACACACACACACACACACACACACACACACACACACACACACACACACACACACACACACACACACACACACACACACACACACACACACACACACACACACACACAGTCACACTTTAGGGTTTGATTTACACACACACACACACACACACACACACACACACACACACACACACACACACACACACACACAGACACACACCTGGGAAAGGCTGGCACAGCTTTACTAGCTATGCCCCTTTTGCCCACACTATAAGGTAGTTATTACTGCCACCAGCAACTCCTTATCAGCTACTTTAAAGCCCTTAACAAAGGGTATCAAATCTTACTGTGTAATGTTAACACAAACGGTGGTTTGACCAAAAGCAAGGCTATATGGAGTAGCTCACACAGTGTCACCAAATAAATAATCAAGTACTCTCAAAACTTAAATATCTCAAGCGCAGATCAGCCACAATGAAAGGTTTAAATATATTTAATAATAAATAATAAAAGAACAAGACAATACTAATTATATATTCACAGTGACATCAGAGTTCAAAACCACAGGAAATATTTAAAACAACATTGCAGGACAGTCTCAAATAAATAAAAACAAAAATCTAAACTACGCTTTAGTATATTCCTGACTGGATCTAAGAGAATTACTATACCCTAGAAACTCACTTCATTAGAGCAAGGAAGATGTGGTGAATGGATCTTCTAGTTGTTGTCAGGTCCAAAACAGAATGCGGAATGCTCTGTCTCACTAAGATACTTAAATTAATATCTAAAATATTACTTCTGGGATAGCTTGCAGAATTACATAATTTCTTGTCATCTGACTTTTAGTTCCCAGACCCAAAACAACCATTGATGGTAGCTGGTAGCATTTATCATCTACCTGTAAAAATACATAGCCAAGGGCTTCTCCTCAGATCTCTGGCAGATGCTGAAAGTCATAAAACAATTGCATTCCTTTATGCTTTCAAGACAAGTAATTAATTCCTCCTAAAGACAATACAGAAAGTTTCCTAGTACAGACATTTCATCTGTTGCTGTATTGAAAACTGGAAGATACCATCTTTTATGGCCTAGCCATAAAGTAATTTAATTTCAGTTTTTTTTTTTTTTAATTTACTACACTGAGAAAATTTTCTGTATCCCAGTTTCCACTGTTACAATATATACACTTAAACAGTTACAATAGAGCATGTACATTTCTGTTCTTTTCCAGTAGGGTATACTGTAGATCCATTTTAAACACAAGCCTTTTGAAAATACCCTTTTCAACACACACACATCTGTACAAGCAATTTTATATACACATGACATACAGCTCTAATACATTTGTAACACAAGCATCTTACACAAACCATACTGATATTCACCAATGACATATAATTACAAAATTCCAGATAGTTGGGCTGGCAGTATCTCCTTTCATCACAGTAGCAATAATGTGTTTTCTGTAAGCACAAGTCAGTTTCTATACTGTCTCAAAACACAAAGTGCTATCACACCAGCTACAGAAGTGGTTACAGCTGACTATTATTCCATACTAGCCAAAGTACAAATATGTTTTCCTAACATATGGAGATAATAAGGTTTTATCACAGTTAGAGCAGGAATTAGGTCAGTCTCATACTTGTACTCTTTATTTGTCTTTTAGTAATGCAGCAGAGCACAGCTAAGCCAAAAATTATACTGAGTTGCACAATGGAGTTCATTAAGAAGCAATGAAGCTGAACCAATATGTTAGCAGTAAAACTTGCTGGAGGGTATCTCTCAGCAAGAACATTCAGAAAAAATAGGGTATTATGATGCCTACAATGAGTAGCACATTAATAGGTATTACACCAGTATACACACACACACACACACACACACACACACACACACACACACACACACACACACTCTACTGTAATTAGTATTAGTGTAGTCTGGTATATTGAGTAAATAGTATGATATCTGGTTCAAAAGTGGAGGGACATATGCAGTATGGTAGTTGAACATTTTAGGCAAACATACCACACTTTCTTGAGCAGAGCAAAAGGAGAAAACTCACTGCAACAAAATAAATCAGTTTCATACAGTAACACAAATTCAGTTTGTTTGTCTAGATCAGGCAGAGAAGCTATGGGCTTGGGTGCTGCAATTTCTTGAACAGTACATCAAAGGAGTAACATAATTAACAAATTATTTATTTATTTAGCAATATTTGCCCCTGCTGCTGTTGATCATCAGCCTTCTCCCATCCAAGTGGCCCATTAGTTCCCCATCCCCAGGGAGAGGGTTGAGCAGGAGGGGCTACCATTCAGACAGCCATCAGGAGTAGTTTGTGTGTTTTCAGTGCTATGTTCCTCGTAGATGGTCAGCTCATGGGACATATGGGGATATATACAATGGGCTGACTGCATTGGATGTCCCGAGTTCCATAAAGGATATTGACAGCAATCAGCCATGCCCCCCCTTCCCTCACACATGAGAAGTGATTTCCTTAGTGTCCACCAGAGAAATCACACTTTATATGTATCCTCTGAGTGCCTATAACTGACCCCTTCTCCCTGGGAGACGCGAGTGGGACATGTCTCTTCACTCTTTTCCCTCACTGTCTGGCTTCATGATGCTGGGGCCACTACCTGATCCCTGGTCTCCTGAACCACAGTAAGGTCTCCATCACTCAGCATCATAGAGCCTGGTGAGAAACCCAGTTATCCAAATTTTTTGTTGAAGTTTAATGAGTAGTGCAGGTGTAGGAGAAACCCAATTATTTGAATAGTGTTGTAAGGAAGGAAAATACAGTGCTGCAGATACAGATGGGAAAACACAGTAAACAGGTATGGATAACTTGGAAAGGAATTGCATAAATGGTGACCACTGGCTACTATATAACATGAACTACCCAGAACTGTATGGTAGACAACGTTGCACAGTTCATCTCAAACAGAGGCAAAGCCACACAATGCAACAGAAATGTATTGCATAAATAGCATAAACTAAGCTAGGAATGTGCAGGAAGCATTACACTAGAAGGAGCAGTAGGATTGACAGAGACAGTAGAACAAGAACAAGAGATCATAATGTAATAAAGTTGGGAGTAAAAATAGTGACGAGTAGAAGTTAGAGCTGTGAAATGGCAGTTGCCTAGATTAAAAAAAACAGTGACTTATCTAAGGATGCATAGATAATGTAAACATAATGGAACTATGGACTATACTGGATAGAATAGGAGTGGTATTGTATATATTAACAAAATAAAATACCTCGAAAATTGATGTGAACATGAAGAGAAAAGGAAGGGCAGACTTAGCTGTTAGACTTGAAGGTGGAAGTAGAAATCAGTGATCCCTCATTTGTGGCACAGTATGCAGACCACAGTATGTGGCAAAGAAACATTATGAAAAACTCAGTACTAAGATTAATAACTAGACGGGCTGGAGAAATCCATAATTACTAAGATTAATAGCTAGATGGGCTGGAGAAATCCATAATTACTAAGATTAATAGCTAGATGGGCTGGAGAAATCCAAAATTACTAAGATTAATAGCTAGATGGGCTGAAGAAATCCATAATTAGTATGATTCATAGGTAGATGGGCGGAAGAAATCCATGATTAAAAAGATTAATAACTAGATGGGCTGGAGAAATCTGTAATTACTAAGATTAATAGCTAGATGGGCTGAAGAAATCCATAATTAGTATGATTAATAGGTAGATGGGCTGAATAATTCCATAATTACTAAGATTAATAGCTAGATGGGCTGAAGAAATCCATAATTACTAAAATTAATAGCTAGATGGGCTGGATGAATCCATAATTACTAAGATTAATAGCTAGATGAGTTGGAGAAATCCATAATTACTAAGATTAATAGCTAGATAGGCTGGAGAAATCCATAATTACTAAAATTAATAGCTAGATGGGCTGGAGGAATCCATAATTACTAAGATTAATAGCTGGATGGGCTGGAGAAATCCATAATTACTAAGATTAATAGCTAGATGGGCTGGAGAAATCCATAATTACTAAGATTAATAGCTGGATGGGCTGGAAAAATCCATATTTACTAAGATTAATAGCTGGATGGGATGGAGAAGTCCATAATTACTAAGATTAATAGCTAGAAGGGCTGGAGAAATCCGTAATTAAGGGAGAATTTTATCTTCTAGAACTTGACTGGGAGAAGCCCACATCCATGGTGAAGAGGTAATGGGATATGACAGAAGCCATGGAAGAAACACAAAATGGCATTAGACAGCTGTGTTGGCTGATAAGGAATGCTTGGCCTACTTTGACTTCCCCATTCCCTGCATTCAGGATAAACTGGATATTCTGCTTTTCCAGCAATTTGCCCCCCCAAAATAACATTGTCTTCTACTGTTTTTTTAGGGAGGGTGTACCAGTCAGGAAACACCAGCCATACTCCAACATAATACTTTGTACTTGCATCTTTTTCCCCCCATATGTACAACGGAAGTGCCTTCTTTAAACAAATGTTGAGACTTGTAAAAACTGTGGTCACATTGACTAATGTTGATGTGACACTCTGACCTTATGTAAAAATGGAAAAAGGAGATTAATGACGACATTGTTGAGACTTCTGTTGCCTGCCAAGGTTTTTGTCCGGAACCGTTTTAGCAATTTCTCTGTTATGAGAGAAGGGGAATTTGTTGTGGTCTGAGCATTTATTTGCTGGTTCTTAGCTAGCAGTGCATCTCCCCTGGCTGCCATTTGCTTTTGGCTTGCTATAGTGTATGCTGCATTATGCAACTTTGCCCTTCTTTGAACTGAGTAATGCAGCATCATGGCGGTCCATGCCATACAATAACCATTGGTGTCTTTCCTGATATTCCTATTCCAAGTGGCCACACCTATTAACTGTGTTCTTCTTTCTGCATTGCTTGCACGTTATTTTTCCATATTTATAGCAGTGTTCAAGAAAATGAAGTACCCCAGCCAGCATTACTCTGGCACTTCTGCATATACAAACTGAAATGATATTACAATATTACATTGTTTTTGTCTTGCAGGACTGACTTTTTTCCTGCTGTACTGTTCATGAAATTGTGGCATCCATGCTTTTGCTGCTTAGAGGTATTTAAGCAATAGTGATATCCCTGACTACAGTTCTCTGCCATAGCGGGATAAACAAACTAACCGTCAATAATCATGTCATTTTTTTCATCTTGCACCGCTGATTTCACCTGCTGTACTGTTAAAGTAACTGTAGCATCAGTGCCTCCCCTGCTAAGATGTGAAATAATATGGTGTACTATTTACTGCATATGTCATCCTGCACTAAATTTTCCTGATGTTCTTGGTCAGAGATACTCTCCATTGAGTTCTGCTACTAACAAACTAGATCAGCTTCACTGCTTGTTAGTGAGTTCTGTTATGTTACTCAGTACAAGTTTAGTAGACCTAATTAATGTTCTAACGGCAATAAAGCCGTATTTCATTCCTACAACACAAAGCATAGTTATACTTTTGGCTAATATGTAAACAGTCAGCTCCAGCTCCTTTTGTAGTCAAGTAGCATTTACTGTTTTGAGGCAATGCAGCAAGTGCATCATATTTAACACACTATTCCTGTCACAATAGAATTCAAAATGTGTGATGTGTAAGTATTTAATGAGTCTATAGGCCTCCCTCTCATAGCATAACAAATTCAGTAAACACCGTGCACACCCCACCACAACACAAAGCACCTTCACTACACCTACGTATACTGAGGTTGTAAAGAAGTCACTCTTCTCCCCTTCCAGAATTATAACTAAGAAATATCAGTCATCATTAACACATACTTCAGAAGCTGTTACACATACTTCAGTGGTCTTTACACATACATCTGAGAGTCACAGTGGTGCATTCCATAAGCAGTTAAGGACTGCAATGGGTATATTCATTCTAAAAAATGGTTTGGTAGTTGGAGACTCTGCTGTAACACATGCTGACATTAACCTCATGAGGCTGAACAAGAGAAGCATAACAATCGGCTACCTATCTAGATCCAAGTATGGTTATAACCTGATGGTGGCCCATTTGGAGGCAAATGACTGTAGGAATTCCACTCACTGGGAAATGCAGAAGGATTTGATCACCTTCACATGTGGCAGAGGCAGAAAAGACATTGCTGGTTTTGTCTGGTATCTTGTTATCACCTAGAATGATGTTAAAATTCACAAAAAAGGTAATCAGTTTCAGTAACTGGCTGAAAAGTTGATGTCACTGTAGAGGATCTAGTATGTGTCTGCTTGAGATAAGCTGACTAAAAGAACATCCTGATTTGTCAAGGAAGTTCTGTATCTCTTTTTCAGGGCTTTAGCACTCTGGCTAAAGCACTCACTGCCCTCATAGGGCCTTTTATGGGCAGTGTCTGCCTACTTGATATTCTTTCATAGTTCCAACTGTGAACACATTAAGGTGTTACTAATCGATGCCAGAATCCTTAACAAAAAGATGCCCAAGCTTGAAGCTCTCCTACAATTCAAGCACATATATACATGTATGCATACTAATAAAGTGTGATTTACTACAATGAAGGCACTCCCTCTATTCCTGGGTTTAGCAAATATTATCCAAACAGATCTACGGGCAACTGCCAAGGTGAGTTAGTCAAAGACCAATGCCCTTCCAGGTAGATTCATAATGACCTCAGTTTTCAAAAATTGGAAATCCAAGTCACCATAAACAAATCCAGCTATCACTTCATAGCCAGCTATGGGTTTCCCTCATGTTCTCCACTGATCACGACAGATAATACCATAACTTGAAGTTCTGTAAATCCAAAAACATTTATTCTAAGTGAGTTTAATTAACCTTGCAATAAACTGACTCACAGACTGCAAAAGGAAATAATACTAATGCTTCCTGGACTATGTAAATGCAAACTACTTAGAAAAAATAGTTAACATCCACCTAGTGGACATTATATTGTGGTTCATTTCTTACCAGTATTGTCTCTGTTTTACAGATCCACATACATTATCCTCCATTGTTAAACTATACAGCAGTGGTTTTTCACATATAAGGCTGGTGGAACTCCTTAAACAAATTCATCAGTGTTCAAAGGCTTCTTAGAGACAGTCTTCAGCTACTTGGTGACTGTCACTCGTCCAGTCAGGGTAAAATAGACAAGTCTTTGTGGGTTCTGTTCAAGCAGCTTTATTATGTACAAACACATCAGGATTGAGGTTTAATAACTTTAACTAAGATAAACTTATAAACAAACTAGCTATTACACTCATACATGCTCACTTTCTGGCTGCACTCTCAAAATGGCACTGAAGCTAGCACATGCTTGCTATTTATACACGTGCCAACCTTAAAATGCTTCTTAAAGGTACAACACACACACACAATTCTACATCCTCCCTCTTTGAGAAATAAGTCAGGCAATATTGGCGACATTAATTGACATGCAATTAATACAAATAATTCTTTGTCATGCAATTATACAGAACTAAATACATATAAACAATTATGTCCAGGTTGCTGTGCATTTCACACTAGGTCTGGAAATACAAACATATTGTGTGACAAAGAAATTAGAATTAGGTCTAGCAACTTGGACCATTTCACCTGAATGTTCAACTTTAGGAACATCAGGAACATCATCAGGAATGGAAGTAGAAGTTAAGACACGTTCTGCAACAAGAACATTGTCTGAATTGCTCTGAGACCTAGAGTCTGTATCACAGGAACAATGCTGCGATTTCAATTCTGGTACAGGAAGATGCCTGTGATTTCTCCTGTACTTCACACCCTCAGATTCTACGAAGTAGGATCTCGTCTCGGTATACATACCTGTTACTTGACCAATCTGGTCAAAACCTTTTGCCGTTCATATCCTCACCGTCTCTCCTTCTTTCAATGGACAAAGAAATCTGGTCGATTAATCATAGCTGGACTTCTGGAAAGAATGCTTTCTGAATGATTGGGCTCTAATTGTCCTGTTGTTCTTAGCTCCAGGCCTCAACAAACTGGAACTGATAGGCAGTGTTGTTCTGGTTTGCATAGATAGAAGTCTCTGAGCAGGCGAGCCAAGTCTATTGTCATGTGGTATGATTCTGAGATTAAGTAATTCAAAAAGACAAAGATTGCTTTGCACTCTCAACTGCACGTTCAGCTAGTCCATTTGACTGTGGATATTCTGGACTACTAGCAACATGTTTAAAATCCCATTCTTTTCCAAATTTCTGAAACAACTGACTGATAAATTGGGTACCATTGTCAGAAATAACTTGGTGCAGACTACCATGGACTGAAAAATGACGTTTCAGCTTGGTGATAACAGCAGCTGACATTACATTAGGTTGTAAATCTCAAACCAGTTCAAATAAGAGTCTACCAATATTAAGTAATGCTCACTTGAATATATCAGTGACTGCTGTTGACCAAGGTAGTTCAGGAACTTGACTTAGCTGAAGTGGTTCTTTTTGCAAATGCTGTTTAGTACTATTGCATACTGAACAAGAAGAAAGTACTTTATCAATGTTTTTCACTAGCGAAGGCCAAAATACTAGTTCTCTCGCCCTTCTTTTGGTATATTCGGAACCTGGGTGACCACAATGCAAAAATTTGGATATATTCATGTTGTAAGGAAGCAGGAACAACAATTTTAGGACCTTTGAAAATAATGCCATCTTCCATCAACATCTCATCTCTGCAAGGAAAATAAGTATGCACTTCAGATGGTACACTAGATTGCTTTTACGGCCATCCAACATTAATGTAGTGGTTGAGCTTTTGCAAAATTGGATCAGTCTTTGTATGATCTCTCAGCTCAGCAAGTCTCATGGTAGAAAAATTATGCACTTCCATGACGTCAAACTCAAAATTCTCTGCATGAAGCTGTTCCATTGCATTTCTTGGGGATCTGGATAAGGAATCAGCCAGATAAAGAAGTTTGCCTTTTGTATAGACCATTTTGAAGTTGTACTTTTGCAATGTTAGCATTATTCTTTGTAATCAATCTGGAGCTGAATGGTAAGGCTTCTTTAGTATAGTAACTAGAGGTTGGTGATCAGTTTCAATCTGAATAGCTTGACCATAGATATAATCATGAAACTTTGAACATGCAAATACTATTGCCAAAAGTTCTTTCTCAATCTGAGCATATTGCATTTTGGTTTGGGTAAGAGTTCTAGATGCATAGGCTACTGGTCTACCTTCTTGAAGAATAACTGTACCAAGACCAAATTTTGAAGCATCACAGGAAAGGGTTACTGGTTTATTGACATCATAGCATCCTAATGTAGGTGGGGTGGCAATTTTCTGCTTAAGGTCTTCAAATGCCTTTTGGTGCTGTTCTAACTAAAAGCATATAACATTTTTGTGAGTCAGCTCTCTCAAAGTTGCTGTCAGCTGACTGAAGTCTGGTATAAACTTGCCTAAATAGTTGACAGTACCAAGAAAATATTGTAGAGCCTGAACATTATCTGGTGCTGGTATCTCAAGAATGGATGCTTGCTTGGATGGGTCTGGTCACAAGCCAGTGCTAGTAAATAAATGGCCTACATATATAACTTCTGGTAGTCTGAAATTGCACTTCAGAGGACTGAGCTTTAAGTTCACTTCTTCACATGCTCTGTCTAGAACTTTCTTAAGGTTTCTGTCATGCTCTGCTTCACAAATGCCTCCAACCAGTAAATCATCTACTATTATGGCACAAGGATAACCTGAAAAAAATTGCTCCATTGCACACTGAAAGACTTCACTTGCAGAATTTATTCCAAACGGCATCCTGAGAAATCTATATCTGCTAAATGAGGTATTGAAAGTAGTCAGTAATGAGGATTTGCGATCAAGCATCACTTCCCAAAATGAACATTTTGCATCTAAGACAGAAAGAACAGTGGCATTTGGTATTAGGGCTGTGACTTCCTCGACTGCACACATTGGATGATGTGGTCTCTTTAATGCTTTGTTCAAATGTCTTGGGTCTATACATATTCTGATTTTGTCTGAGTCTTTTTTGTGGGCTGCTACCATGGACAATACCCATTCAGTTAGTTCTGTAACTGGACAAACTACACCTTGCTGCACCATTTTATCCAACTGAGCTTTAACTTTATCCTGCATAGCTATCAGAACTTTTCTTACTGGTCTGACCATTTGATTGACCTCTGGGTCTAACTTCATAGACTACACAACTGGAAGTTTGCTCAACTGGTCACCAAAATCATCAGCATACTGTGAGAAAATAGCTTCAGTAAAATTGGAACTAGGATATGTGCTTATATGATTAAATGAACTTCTTTGATAAAAGAAAGCAGATTCATTCTCAAACTGTCTCTGAGACCTAATAATGACTGCACAGGTCTTCAAACTACATAGAATAACAAGCTGTAACAGTTCCTAGCCAAATAGCATGAAAGCACTACTGAGCCTTCAGTTTGAATTTCTTCACCTCCATTAGCATCAAGTTTAGCAAAACTAGCTAGCCACATTGAGTTGTTCATTAGTTCTCACCTTAGCAAATGTGTCTGCTGACATAACATTACACTTTGAGCCATTGTCTACTTTAAGCTCGGTGGATTTACCATTGATCTGGACAGTACAAAACACTTCATTTTTTGCCAACAAACTCACTGCATCATCCTTTTCACCAATTACTGATACACCAGCTACTTAGAAAGCAGCTCTCTATATGATCAACTTGCTTTTTCAAGTGACCCTTTAAGTGACCCTTCTTTATAACTGTGTGAGGTTTACTTCATTTGCAAAACTTCTGAAAATGGTTCCATTTTTTACACTTGTGACATTGCTGATCAAATGCTAAGCATTTTTCTTTCTTAGACTCATGATTGGCACCACAATTGTAACAGTTAACAATAAAGCCGGATTTGGGTTTTGCACTGAGTTTGTCCTTTTCTTAGAACTTGCTGGAAAACTACATGTTTTATCTGGTGATCCTGCAGGGGTGGCAGGTGCCATGTGCTTTGGCCTGCTTCTGCTAGCCCCATGTTGCATGCTGTCTACATTTGCTCTGGAGCCTGCTGAAACCATGCTCTTATCACCTGGAAGCATACTTCTGTGCTTTTCCATAACTTCATGGATTTGACAAATTTCAGTAGCTTTGCTCAGAGTTAAATCACTGTCACGAGGCAAAATCTTTCTCACTGCAGTACTATTAATACCACACACAATCCTGTCCTTTATTAACTCATCTTTTAAGTCACCAAACCAACACATTTTAGATTTGTTTCTCAGGTCAGTAATGTAAGCTGCAAAAGTTTCCCCTGGTTTTTGATGTCTTGTGTAAAACAAATGCCTCTCTTATGTAATATTTGACTGGGGGTTACACATTTCTCTGAACTTACACTTCAAACACTCGGGGTTCTTCCCTTGATTCAGCCTGCACAACAATATGATGGTTTTCACCTTCTCCCTCTTATACTGCTGGTGCATACACAAATGAATGCTCCCTTTTAATGGCATCTGATCCAGCTAGATTTAGCAAAATTAATACCCTGGTGTGTGCATCTTTGTCAGAATAAGCTGCTTGCATAAAAATATCGTACTCTTGCCCAGATATTCTCCAATTCTCTGCAATATTCTGATCAAACATCAGTGTTGATGGTTTTCAAAATCCATCTGCCATATTAACACATACCAGTGAAGGCTTTTGCAAGTATGCATGAGCATACACCCACATATACATATGCCAGAAATGTATGCTAGTATTTGTAACTATACCCAATAGCATAACAAGGTTCTGAATAACTCAACTTTGCGAAATAAGTGTCTCAGGCACTGCAATATTCTTGAAATCGCTGTCCTGTAAAAGTTACTTATCATCATTCTAAGAAACATTTCAAAATAAAACCACAAAGAGAACAACGTTCCAAAATAATCACAAATAACCAATGAATGGAACAAGGAGTCATAAAACAGTGCAGATTTATTCAGCAAGTCGGCAAAAAATATGTATTAACACTCCACTCAGGGAGATAAAACGTTTTCATCCGAACAATTTCAGACTTCTTCAGATGAATCACAAGTGCTGAACCAAACCCAATAAAGCAGTCTCTTTAAGTTATCTTCTAACCACAGCAATACTTTGGTACAGCCTTTCAGGCTGCTGAATCCAAACTAGTCTCTCTTACGCCATACATAGTAAATTTAGTCAACTGGAACACATCTTCCCCTTTCAGAATTTTGTTTCAGTCCAAAGAGATAATTTCTTTTTTAAATAAAATATATTTTTGTTAGCTTACTTTTTCATAAGGCATACTATTGCCACAATGCGTAGTGGTAAGGTAACTACTGCTCTGTCCAAACATGCACTCAAACATTTCAAAATAACTGTACTTTGCAAACAAACAGTAAACAGCACACTGAAACTTTCCCAAAATGGCTGTACCTTGCTAAATAACTCTTTGCAGTGCAAGAAACACTCTGTAATGGCAGCACTTTGTGAATAGACACACCCAGCACAAGAAACATTTCAAAATGGCTGTATTTCAACTGTACTTTACAAAATAGTGGCACTTTGCACACAAATAAACTCTTTGGAATAAATGCACAGTAATAAGCACACACTGTAAGCACTTTTACACACTTTGATATACTTCAAATAACTCTAGTTATGCCCTGAGTACAATGTGAAATAGTAGTTATGCCAAAACACAGTACTTTGCCAAAAACATGTAGTGGCCTTGCTTTATTTATGCTTAATGTGCGTTTTTTGCCCTTATTATATTTGTTTTGCTCATGTAATCTTTTTCCATGCCCATTATACTTTTCTTGTGCTCGTTTTACTCTAAACATGCCCATTTTAATTTATACATGCTCATTTTGCAATTCTGAGGTAATTCCAAACCCCTTATAGGTTCATAGATTCATAGGTGTGTACTAGGCTAATGGCCCTGAGGCCTTTACAAGCCTACCCCATAGGATTACCCTGGCATTGTGCCACCAGACCTTAGTTCCCAGTGTCTCTGTTGAGTAAAGCTACTGGAGTGATCCCTGGGGTGAATTTTCTATTTCCCATCCACTCATCAAGATTTCTCTTGAAGAGGGCCAGTGAGGTGCTCTGCTTGACATGTATGGGAAGTCTATTCCATAGCATGGGCAGTCTCTGGGTTATGAACCTCTCCCTCCAGCATGTTCTGTTGATTGTGGTAATGAGGCTGAGATCTCTGGAGCATGTGGTGTGGAGGGACTGGGATTTTTTAGATGTAGCATTTCTAACAGTGCTTTTCTGATAATTGTTTTATCAAATATCTTAATTTTAAACATTTAGTTTTATTAATAAACCTTTTGTGCCTCTTGCTTGTTTAATAATGTGGGTTGTGCCCTTGTAATGCTCCATTTTATCTTTTTTATAAAATAAATTGTTTGTGCACGTTTTTATTACCTTTGGTTCATTTCTGGCCCTTTTTTGTGCTTGTTTCTCTTAGTTTACCTTCACTGTTAACTCTGTACCTCGCAGCTCTGAAAAGCAGTCTCTGGAATCCCAGTTCTGACACCATGTCACTTGTCCACTCAGGATAAAATAGATGAGTCTTTGTGGGTTCTGTTCAAGCAGCTTTATTATGTACAAACATATCAGGATTGAGTCTTAATAACTTTAACTTACAGTGGATATAAAAAAGTTTTCACACCCCTACTAAAATGCCAGATTTTTGTGATATAAAAAATGGGACCACAATAAATCATTTCAAAACTTTTCCCACCTTTAATGTGACCTATAACCTGTACAATTCAATTGAAAAACAAACAAATCTGTTAGGGGAAAAAATATAAAAAATAAAAAACGTACAATAAGCTGGTTGCATAAGTGTGCACACCCTTAAACTAATAATACTTTGTTGAAGCTCCTTTTGATTTAATTACAACATTCAGTTTTCTTGGGTACACACCTGCCATCAATTAAAGAGACTCTGATTAACCCCAAATAAAGTTCAGCTGTCCTAGTAGGATTTTACTGACATTTACTCAGTTGCCTGCTACAGCAAAAGCTATGGTTTTCAGAGAGCTTACAAAGCATCAAAGGGATCTCACTGTTGAAAGGTATCAGTCAGGAGAAGGGTACAAAAAATTTCCACAGCATTGGATATACCATGGAGCACAGTTAAGACAGTCATCAAAAAATGGAGAAAATATGGGACAACAGTGACGTTGCAAAGAACTGGACGTCCCTCCAAAATTGATGAAAAGACAAGATGAAAAGTGGTAAGGGAGGCTGCCAAGAGACCTACACCAACCCTGAAGGAACTGCAGGAATTTCTGGCAAGTACTGGTTGTGTACTACATGTAACAACAATTTCCCATATTCTCCATATGTCTGGTATATGGGGTAGGGATACAAGACGGAAGCCTTTTCTTTAACAGAAAAACATCCAGACCTGATTACAATTTTCAAAACAGCACATCAAGTCTCCCAAAAGCATGTGGGAAAATGTGTTATGGTCTGATGAGACCAAGGTTGAACCTTTTGTCCACAATTCCAGAAGGTACGTTTGGTGCAAAAACAACACTTCACATCACCAAAAGAACACCATTTCCACAGTGAAGCATGGTGGTGCAGTATCATGCTTTGGGATTGCTTTTATTCAGCTGGAACTGGGGCTTTAGTCGAGGTGGTGGGAATTATGAACAGTTCCAAATACCAGTCACTTTTGGCCCAAAACCTTCAGGCATCTGCTAGAAAGCTGAAGATGAAGAGGAATTTCACCTTTCAGCACAGCAATAACCCCAAGCATACATCCAAATGAACAAAAGAATGGCTTCACCAGAAGAAAATTAAAGTTTTGGAATGGCCCAGCCAGAGTCCAGACCTAAATCCAATAGAAAATCTGTGGGATGACCTGAAGATGGCTGTGCACAAGAGATGCCCTTGAAATCTGACAGATTTGGAGCGCTTTTGCAAGAAAGAGTGGGCAAATATTGCCAAGTCAAGATGTGCCATGCTGATAGACTCCTACCCAAGAAGACTGAATGTTGTAATTAAATCAAAAGGTGCTTCAACAAAGTATTAGTTTAAGGGTGTGCACACTTATGCAACCAGTTTATTGTACATTTTTTATTGTTTATATTTTTTCCCCTAACAGATTTGTTTTTCAATAGAATTGTACAGGTTATAGGTCACATTAAAGGTGGGAAATGTTTTGAAATGATTTATTGCTGTCTCATTTTTTTTATATCACAAAACCAGGCATTTTAGCAGGGGTGTGTAAACTCTTTATATCCACTGTAAATAAACTTGTAAACAACTAGCTATCACACTCATGCACAGTGGCGGCTCATGCTATTGGACTGCACCCCCCCCAGCTGTACAAAAAACAGGAAAACCAAATAAAAAAAATTAACCAGTTCCAGAAACTCAGTGCATGCGTGCTCGGAACGCGAATTCAGACTGCTGTTTAACCAGTCCAGATAGAGGGCATCATTCTACAGATGCCCCAGAAGTCTATGCGGTTACAACTGCATAGACTTGAAGGGGATCGGACTGCAAGGCCTGCAGTCTGTGCATGCTTGGAAGCTGGATTCAGCACATGCATGCGTGCTTGCTCAGAAGCTGGATTCAGCACATGCATGCATGCTAGGCATTCCCCAGGAAACAGGAGCTACAGCTGCTACTTTTGAATGGGGAAACAGGACTACTTTGCTTTGAATGAATCCATTCAAATGGACTCAGATTCATAATGGGTACTGGCTTTTGCAGTTAGGGTATTTGTGCGTGTGAGTGTGTGTGTGTGTGTGTGTGTGTGTGTGTGTGTGTGTGTGTGTGTGTGTGTGTGTGTGTGTGTGTGTGTGTGTGTGTGTGTGTGTGTGTGTGTGTGTGTGTGTGTGTGTGCAAGTAGCAAGATCCTGAATTCCCTACCCACCACCACTTGTGAAAAGTGTTCAGATTTTTGCCTCATATTTTTGTTCTGTTCTGTTCCTTATAAAATATGTGTTTTTTCTGGATTTTGAATTCACTAAATAATGACAGACATTTGAATTTCAGACTTCATATTCTTCAGAAAGTATATGGTAACACAAAACATTTTATTCTAGCAATTTTCCTAAGTTCATAAGATCAATATTTGAAATTCGTCCCTATTTTTGGGGCTGTATCCCCCCTTTATTGACTTTGTCCAGGTTTTTTGTGCTAAGAGGTTGAGAGCTATGGTGAGAACTGAATTCACTGAATATGTTTGGGGGTTGTATTCCCCCATTATTGGCTTTGTCCAGGTGTTTTGTGCTAAGAGGTTGAGAGCTATGGTGAGAACTGAATTCACTAAATGATATCTATTTAAGTTACAGCTGATTTGGCATAGTGGTATGTTGCTCTGACTGTAGTGCACAGGGTCCTGGGTTCAAGCCTTGACAGTGAAATACATGGTGGTAGCACAGCATTTTATTCTAGCAACTTTCCAAGATTATACAAGCAATGTTTAAAATGTGTCCCTGGTTTTTGGGCTTTTGTCCCTCCCCCTCGATATATTTTGGCTTTTTCCAGATTTCTTATGCTCATGTGCTGCAAAGTTGAGAGACACAGTTGGGTGTAGAGTGAGTTTTACAAGGAGCTAAGAGCTTCAGGTAGTGGTGCTTATGCTGAGTCAGTTTGCATTGTTAATAGCACAACAGGTAGTGTACTTGCTTTTGATGCAGAAGACTGTGGGTTCTACTCCCATAGAATATAGATGCATTGCTGATACAGTACCGTGTTGTACTTTTAAAGGGGGTGGATGCTGCAGTCCTGAGAATGTCCTCTTTGGCAGAGATACCTAGTAACTATCAACCTATCAGTTTGCCATCCATTCCATATTGTAATATTACTAGCTTATCATTTTTTAATGTAACATGGGCAATTTATTTCTCAAGGGCAACAGGCACTTTATTTGTCAATGAAACAATGAAATATCAAGTTGTTTGCTAGCAGCAGCCTCTTCATTAGTTACAGATCTCTTTAATGTGGAATTATTTAGATAACTTTTACTTCTGCAGAGATTGTGCATGTTTACTGATGGCTCAAACTGGAAATAATCTGCAAAACACACTTTTATTGTAGAAATTAAAAAAGTTAAGCGCTTATTAATTTCTACAATAAAAGTGTGTTTTGCGGATTATTTCCAGTTCGTGCCATTTAGTTATTTTGATGGGACTGTCATACTAATACAGTGGAATATTTGTCTTTTGTGAAAACTACTTCTCGGTTAATTCTGCTGTACTTGTATATGTTTTATATTTACTGATGGATTGTAGAAGTTTGAGTAGACTTTTATGATGGAAATGTTCTGAATTAGGCAGTTTTGTCATTATTGGTGCATGCATTGTTTTCATTGTTTACTGGAAAAATGTTCAAAACAATAAATTTAAAACACCAGCTAACAACTGTACTGTATTATACAAGGAATATAATTTAATACAATCAGGAAGGTGTATCAAAGAACACATGTATGTTTTGTGTGCAAGGGACCTATGATTTGAAAACAGTCCAAAGTTAATTTTTATCTGTCACTGGTCAGATGTATTTTCTTTGAATGTGGGTTTCAATGCTGTTTCAATGAATGTGAGTTTAAAGGGTAGAGAAGTTTTAATGCTAAGTCTATTTTCATTGTCAGACTGCAGTGCTTTAGTTAGCAGATGTCTATTAGTGTTTGCGCTGTAAAATAAATCTTTGAAATGAAATCCAAATCATCGTGGAAGTATAGCAGTATGCACATTACAGTGTTTATGGCAAATGGGGAGAAATAGCCAAGTAATGGGACACTGGAATAGCTGCAGGGAGGAGGCCCTATTTGACCATGCTTTTGTGAGGGAAGGAAGGGTGGCAAAGTCGAAGACGGCCCTGGATGAACTATACCTCTCAACTGTCCAGATTTTTGCAGAATGAATAGCTTTTTGCTTCTTATTTTTTGTTTGTTCCTCATAAAATTTGTGGTTTTCTGGCAAATCATTTAGGAATGAAGTCACTAAATAGACAAACATTGAGTTTCGGACTTCATACCCTTCAGAAAAATGCATGGTAAAGCAAAACCTGTTATTCTATCAACTGTCTGAGTTTATACAAGAGAAATTTTTGTACTGTCTGTATGTTCCCCCAGTATATTTGGCCTTTTCCAGATTTTCTGCATTAAGAGGTACATGAAAATACATTGCCTTATAGAATTACATATATCCAAACCTCTCAACTGTCCTGGACTTTGGCTCAAAATGTTGCTCTCCCCCTAATAATCCCTCCACAACATGGCAATTTTGGAAGAAAATGTGGAGGGTTTACACTTAATAAATAATTATAATGATCAAAGTCATAGATTACTTTTATTTCAGAAATGCATGTAGATTATCTTATTTTGGCAGCTGCTCAACTTAGCAGTACTAATATTAAAAAGTGTCCCTTCTTTGACAGGTTCCCAGCTGTATTGAGTGGCTATTTTATATTTTTTGCATCACATTTTTGGTCCGTTTTTCATAGAATTGTGGCTTTCTGGCAAATTAGTGGCAAATCATTAAAGACTGAAGTTAGAAAATAATGACAGACATTTGAGTTTCAGATTTCATACACTTCAAAAATTTCATACTAATGCATGACCTACTGTTCTATTATCTAAGTTTATAAGAGCAATGTTTAAAAATTTTCCTTATTTTTGGGCCTTTGTCCCACTTCTATTTATGGCTTTGTCCAGCTTTCTTGCTCTGAGGTTGAGAGGTATGACAAATGTGACAGGACCATCACCGTCAGCCAGAGACATTTCAAATTGTGTCATACTTGTTGCACCCCACTCTCCCATGTAGTGACTCTGGATGTGTCCAAGCAAGGGACGGAGCAGTTGTGCAGTGTAAGTGTGCAGAGTATCCCCCATCCAAAGTAGACACAAGTACTACAGTGGATTTTCATCTGTCCTTGATTTTGCAGAATGTTCTGGTTTTCTGTCATATTTTTATACTGTTGATTTATGCTTCTTATTATTCAGAAAATGCATGTTGTTGCAGTATCTGTTGCTCTGTGTTTAAGTAGCAATGATTTAATGAGCATCAGGTAAGCTGGTCTGAGATTGTAAGATGCAAGTAAGCATTAATAAGCATACTGTTAAAGAATTACCAACATTGAAAGCCTTTCTGTTGTCATGCAGAGAATATTTACATAACTAGATAATGTATAAGCCTTAGATATTGAAATGCATATGACAGTATTTGTAATAAAGGACAGGATTACAGTATTTTCAGAAGCTCGCTACATTTGTTGGAGACTTGCAGTCATCTTTGCAGGCTTTATCAGTAAACTAAACAGAACGCCAATCTATCATGATGTGCGGTCCATAACTGTGCAGTAATCCTTTAAGCAATTTATCTTGAGCTTGTTTCTTGTTTGCTGTTCATTTTTTACTTTGATCATGTTTTCCCCATGAAACAAGTAGGTAGTTGTCAGGCAGCAGGTCTTTTTTGAATAAGAAACATTTTTACAAGTGGGGGTATTACAGAGATTGCTACTTTCAGCACATTACTTGGTACTTTTATAAAGCTGAATATAAATTATAATTAGAGCTGCAGTGCAAGGAGAAGTGGTTTGAGTTGAGTGCCGCTTGTTTTTTTATACTCGATTTTGACTGGCATTCCAGTGATGTATTTAAAAAGTAATTTATTTTTTCATGCCTCACAACCTTTTTGTTTCCACCTAGATATTACGTAAGCTGTCATGTAGCCAATGCATTGAAATTTTTTTTTCTGCACTTCATTTTGTCTTGATTGGACTCTCATAATGATGGTTTGTCACCCAGGGCAGCATATTTAATTAAAGTCCCAGTTTTTGTGGTTTTGAGCATAGCTCTGCCCCTTTCTAGTTGGTCACACCCCTTCCCATTGGCCTCACCCATTCAACTGTCTCCTGTAGCCCCCCCTTTGATTTGAAGTCACCAGCCACCACTGCTCATACATGCTCACTCTCTAGCTGCACTCTCAAAATGGCACTGAAGCTAGCATGTGCTTGCTATTTATATGCACATGCCAACTTTGAAATGCTTCTTAAAGGTACTACACACACACACACACACACACACACACACACACACACACACACACACACACACACACACACACACACTATTTCTACAATGACCTAGACAATTTCCCCTGGATCTCTACAAGCCTTATTGTATTAAGAGAATTAAGGGCTGTATTTCCCAGTTCAATTCTCACCTAAATAGTTGTATACAGAAAACAGTACTTAACCATACCAAATACATGGGAAATTTCAAAGTAAACCTATATAGTAGAATTCTAGAGCAAATAAAATATACAACAAATGGAAGAAAATGTTAATTTCTTATAGGAGGTTACACACTCCCCATCTTAAGATGGCACACAAACATGGTAAGAAAAAAATGAAAGTAGCAGGAAGAAAACACAGCACTGATTAAGAACACAAAATGGCCATTGATACCAAAAGTAATTAAAAATCCTTCTTTACCTACATTAAAAAACTAAGAAACAATCCCTGTCAATGTTCAGAATTGGTCCAAACTTATATACCCATTCTGATTCCCTCCAAAATAGCCAATGTTCTAACCAACAAATTTAGTCCAAGCTTCACCTCAAACACCATCATAACTGCCTTTCAGATTTCTCAGTGCCTGATCCCACCATGGAATACATCTTAATAGCCCTAGCTAAAACAAAGTGCAACCCATCCATGGGCTCTGATATTATATGAGGAAACTTGACAATCAGTGCTAGTGTGGCCTATCAGAACCTCCATTAAACCTCTTTAAAATGACTCTTCATATGTGCTACCTCCCCAAAGCCCGAAGAGTAGCCATTGCAATGCCTCTGTATAAGTCTTAACAGCCTTGTTTGTGCAGCAATGGAACATATCACATTTGACTTCAAAAATATAGACATGAATAACCTCTTAGCCCTGGTTTCATACCCATTTGGCTTTGTGAAAGGTAAGTCTTAATTTCTTAACCTTGTGGACATCTTCAGAGGGTTAAGTAAAGGAAACAATGGTGATCGAGGGGTGCACACAATTTACTTGGACAAGGACAATGCATTCCATACTATTCCTCATGCAGACATCACTGAGAAACATCATCCAATTTGTAGTGAGGTGGATTGCAAACACTGGCTTATTTCTGAGTTATCATAAACTGATTTGTAGTGATTTACTGCATTCTTGTTTCAGTTAAACATGTCATTAGAGTCACAGGCACCATCTCAGAAAGCAAAAATGTCAAAAATGGGGTTCTCGCTTCTGACTACCAGGTCCTTTTCTATTTGACATTTATTTCTCTGATCTATAAGCAAATGTACTGGGTCTCTGGTTATACAAATTTACTGATAACTGTAAAGACAGGTCTGTTATTTGAACCCCTACTTATATGAAACCACACCAGAATGGACTGTACTTTACAAACAACCAAGGACAAGGGTCTTAAACTAAATGCCAAAGCATTCAGTATAGTTCACTTAGGCATAAGAAGTAATTCCTTTGATCATCATTTCTCCACTGTACTTAAAAAATCCTTATGCCTGACCAAGCTAATAACCAAGGGTGTCTAATCCAGGGCCACAAAAGTCTTACTTCCACTGCACCCATTTGTTACTCATCCTGTTGTTGAATATAATGCCCACTTTGACAGATACCAATCGAGGCATATCATCCAGCTGGAGACGCCACAGACACCTCAAAGTTCCTAATCAAAAAGTTGCAGGCCTCATGTCCTTTAAATATTCAGACTGATTAGTTGCCCTCTCTCAGTTTTCTGTTCATAGGTTCATAGGTTCATAGGTTGTTACTAGGCTATCAGCCCTAGGGCCTATACAAGCCTAGCCATAACAATTCCCTGGATATTTCTTTCCACAATATTTACTTCCCTGGACCCCTGTCTAGCAGGGCAACTGACATGATCCCTGGGGTGAATTTCCTATCTCCCATCCGATCATCAAGGTTCCTTTTGAAGAGGGCCAAGGAGGCGCTCTGCTTGACATGTATGGGCAGTCTATTCCAGAGTATGGGGAGTCTCTGGGTCAGGAACCTATCCCTCCAGCATGTTTTGTTCATTGTGATGACAAGGTTTAGATCCCTGGAGCGTATGGCTCTGAGGGATTGGGATTTCTTTAAGTGGAGCATGTCCAACACCTTAGGGTTTGACAAGACCTTGTATGCTAAGCAGAGATTGCCTCTGAGTAGACGATATGCCGCAGAGTATAGCTGGAGTTTTTTTAGATGGTCAGCATAGGGCATCTGCTTTAGGCCTGTGATTCTTTTAGTGAGGCATTTCTGCAGCCTTTCCAGTTGTTGCAGATGTCTTGTGAGGTACATACCAAACGGGTCGTTGTACTCTATAATGGGTCTACTGAGGGATGAGTACAGGGGGACAATGACCTCCTTTTTTCTGGATTAAAAGCCCTTAGTGATGAGGTGTGCCTCATAGAAGGATTTCCTGACTGCTGTGGTAATGTAGTTATCGAAGGTGAGACCACTGTCCACCTGTGTCCCTATGTCTCACATCACACTGTTTCACATAGACTCTACCATGTTGATCTATGTTCGCTCTTCTAGGCCATGATAGATCACACCCTCCTAGATGTACTGTAACTTTGTAAAATTAATGGTTCCTCGAGTATATGTGCAAAAGATCTTAATCTCTATCAAAAAGTTAATAGGAAACATTGTTGTAACAGGATGCTTTTCCAGTGTTTTCTTCATCTATGGAATAAACTACCCCTGCATATTAAGTACTGATAGCTGTAGCGTTGTTGCCTCACAGCAAGAGGTTCTCCCGTTTGGTTCTCGGCTGGAGTGCAGGGAGTACCTTCTGTGTGGAGTCTGCATGTCCTCCCTGCGGTTGGGTGGGCATTCGAAAGACATGCGTAAATGGGCGTGCCTTCGTTGAAGGTTGAATGTCGAGCTGGCACCTCGGCGTTCGTGAAAATCTACTGCCAATCATAAGCGGACCGTAGTTCCGCTGTGGCGACCCCTAACCGGGAAAAGCCGAAAGACAAACAACAAACAACAACCATAGCTACATTCAAGTTAACCTAGAAAATTGGATGGACATTTTCAAAATTCCACACACATAGTTTGTGTGTCCTTTCTTGCAGCAAGAGGCAACTCTTGTGCTGAAAATAGTCTGATCACTGATTGCCTAGTATCTACTTAGGAAACTGTTTGCTCTCTCTCTCTGACTCTCTCTCTCTCTCCCTCTCTAGTTTCTTTTCTTTTCAGGCAGACTTGTATTCTGTTTAACTGAAACAAGCATGCAGTAAATCACTGTATGTGAGTTCATGATAACTCAAAAGAAAGTCAGTGTTTGAAAATGGGTGAATTGGTAGAGGGGCCTTATCGAAAAGGAAAGGGAGTTGTCCATAAATGAAAGTTCTAAGAGAATTTTAATAGCCTAATTTTCAGTAACAGGACTAAACAGTTTGCAAACTGCAGATAGCAAAGTCCAAAGTACCTTTATTTAAAAGCTGCAGAGAGATAAACAACACAGTTTGTACAGGGAAAGGATAGACTCAACACACACGTTTTAAAACTGCTAAGTCTGATGAAATGACTTCTATAACCTGCAGTCTGTCTGCTGTCTCAGTAACTCTGCTGAGGCAGCTGTTACTGAGATCCATATTCTCAGTGTCAAAAGAGGTTAAACCTGCCTAAGAAAAATTTGTACTGAGTGCCAAAAACAGTTTTAGTACAGGATGGTGGTCATGCTGGAAAAATATATAATTGCTGTAGTAAGGTAACAAAAGAAGTGGTTAAGGGTGATGATACAGCTACTAGGTACTTTAACTATATTACATTTTTGCTGTAGCATCAGATGAACGTTTGTTAAAGTTTCATGTACAAAGCTTAAGTAATTAATGACAGCCCTTGGAGTGGGTGATGGTAGTACCACAGGAACAAATTATTACAATATTGCAGATTTAAATGGAGTTCACTCTTAAGAGTGAAGAGGTAAATGGACCCTAAGATTTAGAAAACTCTCTCTTTCTGCCCATTCTAACTGCCCAATGCAGCTTGGTCAATTACTGTGAAGGAGCGAAACTCTGATTGAGGGACAAATTATATCCACAATCAGAAAGACCTCATTAGCTACTCATTACCATATCTCTGAGCTGAACACTGCTCTGTCAGACCTGACTGTGCTGTTGTTCTCCCTAGAAACCCACACATCATGTTAGCAATACCACTTCCTTACATACACACACACACACACACACACACACACACACACACACACACACAAGCACATACATTCATCCACTCATGTAAACAAGCCTCCCACACTTGCTCACTCTCACTGTACCTCTCAACTGTACAGATTTTTGCAGAATGTCCAGATTTTTGCCTCATATTTTAGGACCGCTTTTCATAAAATTGCAATTTTCTGGCAAATTCGTGGTAAATCATGAAAAATTGAAATTAGAAAATAATGCCAGTCATTTGAGTTTCAGACTTCATACCCTTCATAACATTTATGCTAATGCAAACCCTGTTATTCTATCAACTTTCTAACTTTCTAAAAGCAATATTTAAAAAGTGTCCCTATTTTTGGACCTTTGTCCCACTTTTATTTATGGCTTTCCCCAGATTTCTTGCTCTAAGATGTTGAGAGGTGTGACACTGATGCACTCACCCATACACCTGAATGCTTGCTCAAACACACATGCGCATCCAGATTCCCGATCCCCTATCCGACAGAGTGACTACCTAAACACACACACACACACCCACACACACCCACACACACACCCACACACACACACACACACACACACACACACACACACACACACACACACACAAGCACACACACACATTCATCCACCCATGTAAACACCCTCCCACACTTGCTCACATTCACTGATACACTCACCCATACACCAGAATGCCTGCTCAAACACACATGCGCATTGAGATTCCCGATCCTCTATCTGACAGAGTGACTACCCAAACACACACACACACACACACACACACACACACACACACACACACGCACACACACACACACACTCACACACACACACACACACACACACACACACACACACACACACACACACACACACACACACACACACACACACACACACACATATTTAGTCTTAGTATCTCCTACCAGCCTACCATACTGTGACCACCTAGGCAAAAATACATACTTCCACACACAGGAAATGTGATGAGATTTTAAATGCTGAATGACTGAACAACAGACATCACTGAAAGTCACTTTCAGTGATCATATGGTGTTGCTTTTCTCCACTGTTCTGCAACCCTGAAGTTGGTAAATATAGTTTAGGGAGGTGTAGGTGTGTCTCCCTCACATGGAAGGTGCAGTGGGGAAACTCCCTACAAAGAAATAGCTTAAAATTTTGTTCCCTGAAAGTGGCTTTCAGCAATTTTCTTTTTGGATTTTGCCTATGGGACAAAAATTGTTTGATGATGAATCATGAACCTCAAACACACAGATACACACATGCACACATACACACCCAAACTCACGATAACCAATCTACTCCACTCCCCGTGATGACCCAAGCAGTTACAAACTCACACATACACAAATATATGCACTGAAACTGTACTACCAGTATCACAGCTTAGCTGGATTTACCTACATCATGAGTACTTCAATAGGAGTGAATGGTTGATGTGAAGATTAGGGGAAGATGGGCGAAGGCTGCCAGCCTAGTCAAATAGAATTTGATACATAATTCTGGCATTTGTAAATATAAATGTAAAATACAGCCTTGAAAGAAAACACTGGAAAATGTGAACTTCAAGATTGTAGCAACATTGCCACTAAGTGTCAAAATGATGTAATGTGTATACTGAGAAAACCTAAGTGTCAAAATGATGTAATCTGGGAGGGCCCAGCAAAAATGTGTTAGTGATTTTAAAAACTATTGTTGAGAGAGAGAGACTGTAAGAATTTTGATCTTGATATCCATTAAGCCAAGCAAATGTCAGGGTGGGTATGGCAGAGGTCTCCTACCTAGGACATAGAGTGGGGAATGGTAAGAAAAGGTCAAAACCTGCCAACGTGGTAGCCATTCAGGCATGGCCTGCACCTGTTGCCAAAAAGCAGGTGAGGGCATTCTTAGGGACAGCAGGGTACTACAGAAAGTTCATCCCCAGCTATAGTACTGTGATTGCTCCCCTCACAAGCCTGACAAGAAAGAACAGACCAGATAAGGTTGTGTGGGCCCCAGCATGTGAGCAGGCATTCCAGAAGCTTAAAGAAGCTTTGGTAGGACCCCCTGTGTTAACCAGTCCAGATTAGAGCAAATAATTTGTTGTGCAGGTAGATGCTTCAAACCATGGGGTGGGGGCTGTACTTAGCCAGATTTCTTCAGAGGGGGAAGAGCACCCAGTGGTTTATCTCAGTCATAGGCTCCAACCCAGGGGGAATGCTATGCAGTTTAAAAAAAGGAATGCCTAGTCATAGTGTGGGCACTGCAGAAACTTCAACCTTATCTGTATGGAAGAAAATTCACTGTAATGACAGATCACAACCCTCTAATATGGTTAAATAGAGTCAGTCAGCAAAATGCCAAGTTGCTAAGATGGGGCCTGGGGTTGCAAGCTTATGATATGTCAGTGCAGCACGCAGTGGGAGTAGCAATGCCAATGCAAATGGGCTCTCAAGACAGGGAATGGGGTGAGATACACCCAGATAGACCTAACCCTCTCAAGCGGCGTTTCTCAAGGGTCACTTCAAAAACTAGCTTGAGTTCTCTAGGTGGGGGGGGAGATGTGAAGATTGGGGGAAGATGGACGAAGGCTGCCAGCCTAGTCAAATAGAATTTGATACATAATTCTGGCATTTGTAAATATAAATGTAAAATACAACCTTGTTTCTTAAATGAAAGAAAACACTGGAAAATGTGAACTTCAGGATTGTAGCAACATTGCCATCTGCTGTAAGGAAAACTAAGCCAAGCATTTTATCTGTTCTTTTGAAGTTAAAATTATGTCTTGTATACCCTTTTGATCTAAATAGTGGTGCCAAAGAGGCTAACTGAACACATTCTTTATATTGTCTTAACTTAAGGAATAATTACTAGAGTGTACATGTGAAACATCTTTTATTGTTGTGGTTTCCTGAGCAGGTGTTAGATTGTTAGATAATGTGGCCTGTTGGCCAGGGAACTCCAGACTAAGTGTCAAAATTATGTAATGTGTATACTGGGAAAACCTAAGTGTCAAAATGATGTAATCTGGGAGGGCCCAGCAAAAATGTGTTAGTGATTTTAAAAACTATTGTTGAGAGAGAGAGACTGTAAAGATTTTGATCTTGATATCCAACTCTCAGCACTGCCTTATGCTCTCTTTATGTAATTAGTATCTTAGAAGTATGTTTTCTTGTAGTAATAGCTAGGAACTTAGAAGAAAGTTAAACTAAGTGTTTTTCTGTTATATCAGAACTTTCCTACTGTATTGTTTTAAGTTTCTGTGTGATCTCCAAACTCTTAGATATCATTGTGGTGTAGTAGTATTGTCTTGTGTTTTAATTATTTATTATTAAATATTTTAAAACCTTTTACCTGTGGCTGGTTTGTGTAGAGATAAGTAAGCTCTGGAGTACATTGCATATTTATAGAGTTTATTGTACAAGGCCACTATAACAAGCCTTAGACTGACTTGTCACATTATCAATTGGATAATAATATTGCACAGTAATAATTGGACACCCTCTTAAAGGCCTTTGGGTAGCTGATAAGTATTAGCTGGTCATGGCAGAAATTACTACCGTATAGTCTGGGTAAAGGGGCACAGCTGGAGAATCTGTGTCAGCCTTTCCCAGGAGTGTCTGTGAAGTTGTATAAATACTTATCTCAAAGTGTGTGTGGTTTGTCAGCTACCTGGGCAGGGACACAAAGCACTGGTGGGACAGAGAGGGTACTGGAGGTTAGCTTGCCAGCTAATCTGAGATCTGGACCCTATAGTTGTGCCAGTGGAGAGTCTTATTGGGGGCTGGGGAGCAAGGGAGCAATAAGCCCCAGACTGACTGTGATCTCTGTGTGCATTTAAGGGAAATTGTACTTTACTGTGTGTATTTGTTATCCTTTCTTCTTATATAAGATGCCCTCCCTGGTGTTAGTGGTGAGGATTGAGGCTCCTTAATTGCTGGCCAGGGCACAGCCATCACAGTTGACTGCTGTCTTTTTCCTCTAAATCCCATTGCTATGTAAACTGGGGGCTGTGGAGAGCTGCAGATTTTTTTTAGGGAAAAACAACTTGGATAACTGGCATTAGTCACTCTCCTGGACTGCCCTATTGCCTTTTGTGCTAAGACCCCCATAAGGGGAAAACTTCAACAGTAGAGCAGTCTATAAATCTTGAAGACTTAGCTCAATGTGGAAACCTTATGAAATAAGGCGTGCACATATCATTAAGCCTTTCTGAATTGTTAGGGGATGTGCCAAAGGGTTTGGAATGGAAAATATTTTTTTTTGTAGTACAGAGATTTTAGAACATATTCCTGTAGTGAAGTAAATAAAATGAATGATGATTTCAAAAGATTAGAAGTGTCAGAGTTCTAAAATTTCATTAATTTATCTATAAAAAATGAATGCTGGAAGTAATAATTTGGTGTAAGTGTACAGTGCTAGATTTTTTTGTGAGAATTTAAATTAAAGGTTTTACATACTATAAATATTTTGTAGATGTAGTTTGCTCATTTAAAATCATAATCATTAACCAGTCAGGTGCAATCTACTTTATAAGTTCACTGTTAACAAAAACAAATATGACAGACAGAAAAAGGAAAATACTGCCCTTTTTTATAATTTAAAGTATGCCTGCCCCTCACCCTTTCCAACTACTACAATCAAACCCAACACACATACATGAGTGCAAACACACACACACACACACACACACACACACACACACACACACACACACACATACACACACACACACACACACATACACTTTATCTATATTTTCTTTTCTTCAGCATCATCTAAGGCCCTTCACCACTTTTCTCATCCTTTTTACACTTTTATCATTATGTGTTCATAGGTTAATAGGTAAGTACTAGTCTAGCTGTCTTTGCAGGCCATTTTAAGCCTAGCCAATTTGCCTTCAAAAGTGAGAATCAAAACCTGTACATTTGTGAGGTAAACACCTTAACCATTATTTCAACAACAACCCCTGATTAATTCACTTGCCTTCATCTTCCACACTTTTCACAATTTCCCATCTCACCGACTATTTTCTAGTCATTCTCCCAAGCTTCTGTTCCTCTGTGTCATTGCTCCATTTGCACTCTACCCCAAATAACCACATTTTCTAATCTCCTACATCTGGAATCTGAGAGTGGTGCTGACCATGCAATTATCCATGCTGAAGATTGGGATTTGTACTTTTAACTGTAACATTCCCACTGTAGCCATGACTTCTGCATCAGTGGGCTAATGTGTGCTGCCATAATGCTACACCCAACTTTTAGAGTTATGCTCTAATAGGGCAAGTGTGCTAATCACATTCCTCCCACTGGGCTAATCATGCTCCCCTCTGTTGAGGTGGATAAGCAGGTTTTAGCCATTCCAATCACACCTTCACATTATAACACTTCCAGTATCTGAGTTACTAACCAAACCTGGATCATCAGGAGCATAGTCAAGATTTTTGTCCCTTTAAACTAGACATCTGTCTTTCATCCCATGTTTTAACACTCATAAACATCTATCACATAAGGAGACCTGTAGCTCCAGCTGCCTGACACCTTCAGCATGTGTCCTGCTCCATGAAGCCATCTTTTTTTAACTTAAGTATTGTACAACCAAAACAACCAAGCACTTTCACTGCTGCATCACCAAACCTATACCATATCAAAGTCACCTAGGTGATAACACATGAACTTAAGTATTATTTCTGCATGCACTATGCATTTTCTGCAATGATTACAAACTGCCATACTGCTGACAGTCTTTCAGTCTTTCTATCCACACTGCCTTTTTCCTACATTGAGCACTCTTTCCACCATCCATCCTTCAACAGTCATGCTTCTTCCTCTGGCCTTCTCCTAATGCCTTACAGAGCTTCTCAAACCTACCTTTGTGATGCTTAGAAGCTTGGGCATCCATCTGCTTATTCTCCTTCATTCTTTCCATCTTTTCTACCACATTCATATGTGCTGCTGCCACTCAGTGCATACTATAGTACCTCAACCTCTCCCCTTGTCCAAATCAAACTGATTCCTTAACCTTCTTCCATGATTTAAATGTTATGTCATCCTATACCCATACTTCCTCTACCTTACATAGTCTTTTCTTTTTTTTAAGCAAGAAACATCTTTATTAAATGATCATGTATGATATAGGCTGTGTTACATTTATATAAATGAAAATAAACTATACTGACACAATCTCAGTTGCAAGCATTATACATTACAAACCATGCCGACACAACTGTAGCTGCAAACATTATACATCACTTATAATATATCCAGTCATTGTCAGTCAGCTATTACTTAGCTCATTCAGATCCTGCTTTCTTTTAAACCTCGTTTCTCCTCAGCTTGTATTGAGCCCACACTTCCCATTTTTTTCTTATGTAATTTTTCCTACCCTTTTCTAAAGACCCCAGTTCCAGTTGTATTATCTCTGTTACTATCTTTGCTACTTTAAGTAAAGTTGGTTTAGACTTTGATTTCCTTTTTCTAGTAACTGCTTTTTTGGCAGCCACCATAATTAGACTCAGCAAGGCCTTACTATGTCTAGGTAATTCCAGTTATGTATCATCTCTCAAAATTCATTTGCTTAGTTACACCAGTTTGTTCACCCAGCATCTCTAACAGAGCAGTCTGCAGGGAATCATTAAAATCTGCCAACTCAATACACTCACAGAAAATATGTTCCCAGTTACCTCTTTCTTCCCAATCACACCTCCAACATTTGCTGTCTACCTGAGGAAAACTTTTGGAGTCTACTTGGGGTGTAAAAATACCTATGTAAACACTTCCAAGAAAAGCTCATAAATCTTCTTAACTTTGTTCCATATCTGGGAGACCTACATATATCCCCCATTGTTTCTTTGTGAATTGCTTATCCAGTCTCTCTTCCCAATCCTTTCTAACCTCCTCTGATTGATTGTTATAGTTATCATGCAATATTTTATATGCTCCACTAATTATTCATTTCTTAATGGCAACTTTTGTTCTAGATTCTACTAAAAACTCTACCAGTGCTGGTCTTTTGTTTAGGACCTTCCTATTTCTTTCTCTTTGCCTATACTCTGATATCAGTTCTTGATAGGGAAGACCATCTCTAACCTGCAGTCCAAATAAATTATTGGTGCCATCCCATTCTATTATCTTTCCCTCTCCAGTTATTTGCTCCCAACACCTTGGTTCCTTCTCCAGTTTTCTCCAATAAATTTCAGCCCCCTCTTGCCCATTGTCTTTATCCATAATTGCAGTCATCTCTATTGTCAGAATCTCCTTTTTCCATTCCTGTGTTGGCTTAGTTCTTAGAATACTTTCTGCTAATTTATCATCATCCCTTTCCACTTTCAATTATAGTTTTCTGCTTGTGCTATGTATAGGAACCTTAACTGTGCTGCTCTGAAATACCCCTTCAAATCAGGTAATCCCAATCTGCCCTGTTCTATTGGAAGAATAAGCTTATCCAGCTTGACTCTTGCTATCTTACCCTCCCAGATAAAATCCTTGAGCTCTTTATTAATTGCTATCCACAACTTCTCCTCTGGTTTATAAAAATATGCCTGACCTGTGTATAAGACTAAAGGGACTAAAAGCATCTTAACTGCTTTTCTCTTACTATTGATGCCCATATAACAGGGCTTCCATTTTCTCAGTTTTTGTATTATCTTTTGTTTAGTCTCTTCCCATATATCCTTTGCTGCCACACCAGAATCATTGTAATCCATACTCCTAAATACTTCATTTTATCATGTCCTCGTAAGTATAAATATTGCTGAACCAATCTGCATGTGGGTACATAATTTACCGCTATAGCCTTTGTTTTAGCTTTATCAATTTTGTATTCCAAACAGATCATAAACTGTCTTAGTATGTTCCACAGCACTGTAATGTCCCTTTCTGGTTTTGTCAGATATAAAATAATGTCATCTGCAAACAGAGCCAGCTTTTCTTGACTACCATACCAATTATATCCTTGAATTTCCAATGGTTCTAAATATAATGCAAATAACAAAGGGGAGAAAGGACACCCCTACCTGTTTCCTCTGCTCAAGCAGAGATTATCAGAGAGGACCTCATCCATTTTAATTTTCACCCCCAACCCCTCATATGACCTCCTAATTAACCTTATTATTTTTATAAGGGAATGCAAATGCTTCCATTGCTCTGCTTATAAAGTCCCAGTTTACTCTGTTGAATGCTTTCTCTGCATCAAGACCCAGCAACAACATTGGTATTTTCTTATATTCTGTTTCCCTCTGGATCATCAGTGTTCTGTTAATGTTGTCAGATCTTTTCCTCCCCTCCAGAAAACCACATTGCTCCATATCTGTCAATTTTGGCATCACTTTTGCCATTACAGACATAAACACTTTATAATCATGGTTTAGTATTGAAATGGGCCTGTATGAAGCTGGATCTGATGGATCTTTACCCTCTTTAGATATTACAGTTACCACAGCTTTCTACCAGGATGTTGGTACTTCTCCTCCTATTAAAATACTGTTAAACAAATCCTTCCAGATCTTTATCAGTTTTTTCCCTTCCTAGCTTCAAAACTTCCACAGAAATACCATCTAGTCCTGGGTACTTTCCTGTAGATTGGTTATACATCACCATTTTTACCTAATCTCCTCCTAGCCTAACTGTTAGTAATTGAGCCTCCTCTCCCTCTAACCTTGGCATATTTAATTCTTCCATAAACAATTCCATTTGTACTTTTTCTTGATTTCCACATTTCTCTGCTTTATACAGACTTTCATAGAATTTCTGAAATATTTCTAATACTTCTACAGGATCCCTAATTATCTTCCTGGTTATATGCTCCCTAAGTTTGGTGACAGTCCCTTCTAGTTTCCGTTGCTTGAGTCATTGTGCTAAATCTTTCTATGCTCTAGAGTTATTATCAAAAAACAGTTGCTTAACAGCTTTCTTTCAAGGTAATCCATTATTCTCTGTTTAGCATTCTGCAGTTGCTCCTCTTTTTGTTCTGTATGATTCTCCTAACGTTTGTCAGTCCCTCTAAATAATTCTTGTTACTTCTTAACTGTATCTCCCTTTCTTTTATTTCTGCCCTATTTTTAAATGCCACTTTAATTTTATCCTACTCTTTAGCTATATTTTCAGGAGAAATTTCTATCTTCTCTAATAGTTCCTGAATAATTTCCACTACCCATTCCTTAAATTCCTCTCTTCTCAATAGATAGGTGGGAAAGCACCAGTGACTCACTTTTATTTCATTAAACTAAGCTTTTATTTTAGTTATTATTGGTGCATGATCTGAAATAGTTATTGGGTGCGTATCAAGAACTTCAGTTAAATGTGCATATTCCTGTGAAATGTAAATTCTGTCTAGCCTAGCCCAGTTTTTGTATCTTGGGGAATAATATGTAAATTCACTCTGTTAGAGTGAGGGTATTCTTAGTGAATTCACTATAGTACATTAAGGTAGAATACTAGGCCTGAAAATACAGAGTCAGACTTGTGCTTTTATGTATGCATTCAGTTTCAGGGAATCACTATAGTACATTAAGGTAGAATACTAGGCCTGAAAATACAGAGTCAGACTTGTGCTTTTATGTGTGCATTCAGTTTCAGGGAATCACTATAGTACATTAAGGTAGAATACTAGGCCTGAAAATACAGAGTCAGACTTGTGTTTTTATGTATGCATTCAGTTTCAGGGAATCACTATAGTACATTAAGGTAGAATACTAGGCCTGAAAATACAGAGTCAGACTTGTGTTTTTATGTATGCATTCAGTTTCAGGGAATCACTATAGTACATTAAGGTAGAATACTAGGCCTGAAAATACAGAGTCAGACTTGTGTTTTTATGTATGCATTCAGTTTCAGGGAATCACTATAGTACATTAAGGTAGAATACTAGGCCTGAAAATACAGAGTCAGACTTGTGTTTTTATGTATGCATTCAGTTTCAGGGAATCACTATAGTACATTAAGGTAGAATACTAGGCCTGAAAATACAGAGTCAGACTTGTGTTTTTATGTGTGCATTCAGTTTCAGGGAATCACTATAGTACATTAAGGTAGAATACTAGGCCTGAAAATACAGAGTCAGACTTGTGTTTTTATGTATGCATTCAGTTTCAGGGAAAAGCAGTTGATTACACACATCTTTCCCTTGAGAAAGAAACAGTCTATATTTCTGCATTTCTACACATCTCATGCTTAGCCAGCAAGATAAGATTGCATTTTCTACAAACTACTTACTTCCATCCAAAATTATTTTTAAAAAATCACAAATTTTAAGAGGAACACAGCAAAAATACCAGCCAAAACTCTGGATATCCTGCGAAAATCTGTACAGTTGAGAGATATGTCTGCCCTGCACATAAATGAACAGTAATCACTTTAGACATGCAGACCAGTCCTCTCAATGTGTTAGTGCAAGACATTTGGCCAAAGCCATGAGCAATGTTGTGGAAAAATGCCAGAACTAGTTATATCTGTATACTTTGGCTTTTCTTCTATTTATTTTCTTTCATTTTTGCCATGTTTGCATGATGCGCTGTGGCGTTTGGCTATGCTTACCTCATTTGTGCAATGGGACCACCCATGTATCAGACATGACTCAGACATCCAAAAATAGAAAGCGGATGTTTTCAATTGCTATTGCTGAGCAACTCTGGGCATTGTGCAAACCCGGTAAGAGGGGTTCTGCTACACTCGTACCATTGAGTTAACAATGAATACTAAAATACATGACCTCATGTAACTAATCCTGTTGAGTGTTGGACTGGAGTGCAGATGGTCCTGGGTTCTAGTGATCATTACTGATACAGTTGTGACATTTCTTCTTATGCAAATAAAGTGGTACTATAACAAAATAACACTGGAATTGCATTGATTGAAAGTTATTTACTGATACATTTGAAAAAACTGTGCACCACTTAGCATCGCACAAACCAATGCACTTGTTTTATCATGTTTGTGCAATAGTATCAGCATGTAGCTTTTTCAAATGTATCAAAATGCAGACAGTGTGCACTCTCAGTAAGTGCAATTGGTGGGAAAACATGATATTTAAAGGTGAATTGGTGGGAATTTCACATTAGACATTGAGCTTGAACTTGTGCAGATATGTCATGTGTTGGAGAGGGTGTGCAATTCAGAGCACAGCACTGGGGTGTCCAGGAGTACAAAGTCTTTACTGGGCTCCTGGTTAAGGGTCATGGGCCCCACCTTATGCAGGAAAACTATAGGGGCTCCCAATACAAATCTTAAGCCTGGCCTAGTCTGGCAAGGGCTCCAGTAAGACCAGTATCCCATGAAACAGGGAACAATATCATCACCATTTTATAACCTGCGATGGAGGAATCAGGATACCCTTGATTTTTGGATCAGGGAATGTAAGGCAGGGAACACCCCAGAGATGTGTATGTATGAATTTCATTTAGTACTCATAAATATTCGATCTGAATATGGTAACAACTGGTATTCGTAATGCTTTCTTTTTTCTTTTTCCCTCTCTCCACAGCTGCAGAGGAGAGGGCCTTGAATGTGAGGTCCCACACCAGGCGATTGGCCAGGATGCAAGAAGCATGTGGTATGTAAGCATAATTATATAAAGTATTGTTATTGCAGTCTTTACAGTTAAAAATGGATTAGTTGTTATATCATATAGTTGTATGAACTTGGGAATGCATATCTGAGAGTTTGTTCTTTTGGACTTTCGCTGACATCATCTCACTGTTACACGAGTCAATGTTTTGATAATGAAATGATTTAAAGTATATCCAGTGCACATAACATTCTGTGCTGTTCTTGGGCCTTCATTTTCTTTCTAGATGTATTACATTTTTACCATCTCTGCTACCATCTAGAAAACCTCTTGTCAAGCTGACTACTATTATTGCAATTTTAGCCTCTCTTAATACTGACTTCACTGTATTAAAAGAGAGATAAACAGAGATATATCAATGTGGTGTGATAAGCAACCTGACTTTATTTCATTTTTTTTGCTTATATGAATGGAGAGTCTGTCAATTTATTATAACCAATTCTGCAATGATGCTAGTATTGTAGGCAGCATTACTGCACCATATCTTCATTTGCTTTTTTACTGTTCACATTTTATGGTGTGTTTCTTCAGTTCATCTCTTAAATGGAAGAAGATAAACTGCTTTGTCAGTATACATAAATGTCTTACACCAGGATCAAGCAGGCTGATCCTATTTTAAGGTATAAAATAGGAAACTACAAGCAAAAATGTATTTGCTACTCATAACACTGATAAAACCTTCTGCTGTTTTCTGTGATGCAGAGCATGTATGCAAGTCCTCCTTCTCTTATCAGTCAAAGGGACATGTGAGTATTCTCTGCATCATCAGTTAAGGGGGTATGAAAATACTCCTACTCACATCAGTAAAATACTCCTACTCACATCAGTAAAAGGGGTGTGTTAATACTCTCCATTATCTGTGAAGGGGTATGAAAATACTCCTACTCACATCAGTAAAGGGTGTGTTAATACTCTCTCCATAATCTGTGAAGGGGTATGAAAATACTCCTACTCACATCAGTAAAAGGGGTGTGTTAATACTCTCTCCATTATCTGTGAAGGGGTATGAAAATACTCCTACTCACATCAGTAAAAGGGGTGTGTTAATACTCTCTCCATTATCTGTGAAGGGGTATGCAAGTACTCCTACTCTCATCACTGAAAGGGGCATGATAATACTTTCTCCATCATCAGTGAAGTGGAATGTAAGTACCCATACTCCTATCAGTGAAAAGGACATGCTATTACTCTCTCCATTATTAGTGAAGGGGTATGTATGTATTCCTACTGACATCAATGAAAGGGACATGCAAATGCTCTCTCTATCATCAGTGAAAGAGCTATGAAAATAGTCCTCTCATCAGTGAAAGGGATGCATTAATACCCTCTACATCATTATGAAGGGGTATGCAAGTACTTCTAGTCTCATCAGAAAAAGGGACATGCTAACACTCTGTCCATCTTCACCAAAGGTGTACTCCTACTCTCATCAATGAAAGGGGCATGTGAATACTCTCTCCATCATCAGTGACAGGGAATGTAGTACTCCAACTCTCATCAGTAGAAGGGGCATGCTAATACTCTCTCCATCATCAGTGACAGGGAATGTAAGCACTCCTACTGTCATCAGTAGAAGGGGCATGCTAATACTCTCTCCATCATCAGTGACAGGGAATGTAAGTACTCCTACTCTCATCAGTGAAATGGACATGCTAATACTCTCTCCATCATCAGTGACAGAGAATGTAAGTACTCCTACTCTCATCAGTGAAATGGACATGCTAATACTCTCTCCATCATCAGTGACAGGGAATGTAAGTACTCTTACTGTCATCAGTAGAAGGGGCATGCTAATACTCTCTCCATCATCAGTGACAGGGAATGTAAGTACTCCTGCTCTCATCAGTGAAAGGAACATGGTAAAACTCTTTCCATCATTAGTGAAGAGGTATGTAAATATTCATACTCTCATCTGTTAAAGGGACATGTTAATAATCTCTTCACCATCAGGGACGTGGGGTATAAGGGTGTAAATCTTCTACCCTTATCAGATAACAGAAAATTCCATTCTTCTTCAGAGAAGGGGGTATCTAAACATTTCCTCATTAATGAAGCAAATAGACAAATACTTCTTCAGCAGTGTGTGGAAATACAAATATTCTCACCTGCATAAAAAATGGAGTTTGAAAGTGATACATCCTTTATCAGAAAAAGGGAATACAAGTATTCCACCCTTCATCAGTGTAGAGAGTATGGAAACACCGCAGTGGTGCAGCAGTAGTGTTATCGCCTCACAGCAAGAGGTTTCCTGGTTCAATCCTTGGCTGCAGGGTCTTTTGTGTGGAGTCGGCATGTCCTTCCTGTGTTCATGTGGGTTTCTGCTCATGTTTCAAAGACATGCATCTGGAACATTTCTCCCCAGGCTACTGCTAAAGTTTGGCTTTGTTCCAAATCAGATTTTCCCTGTAAACAAATGTTAAATTAAAAATACTCCCTTACTATGGATATAGAGTAATGGCCTTCTTCACCATTGAAAGGATATGCATATGTTTCTTTCTTCAGTGATAAAGGACTATGTAAATATTGTCACACTACTAGAGAAGGGGATATGGATGCTCTCCCTCCTTTTTCTGTGATAGGAATATTGGTGAAGTATGTTTGCAGACTGGTTTGCCAACAATAATGATCGGCAACCTATATGGGACTTTTGGAGGAAAAAATACATTTATAGGGGTCAGCTATGCTTCAACATGTTTAGAATATAAACGCTACAGCTGTCTCATGAAGAAGGTCTTAGGTACAGCATTAGGCAGGAGGGACAGGTGCATCAGATAAGATGCACGTGGTGTTGACATGCAAAATTATATTCCAAATAATGTAGTTTTAGAACTGCCAATGATCTGATTTACAACAGCATAGCTATGCTACATCAAAAATGCTATCCTGGTTATTCAAGCAAATGCAGTGATGACACCATCCAGGGACCCTGTATAGCCCCTGCACTTTGTGAACTATCTGAATTAGTTCTATTAAGTTCTATCAGGAATGCCTTAGTTACTTATTACAGCATTTGGAGAAATATATATCCAATACTTTAATGGATAGCGTAGCAAGGCTACATTGTGCCAGGCAGATGGTAAACTATATATTAATTAATCAATCAATCAATCAATCAATCAATCAATCAATCAATTAATTAAATCATTCATTCATTCATTCATTCATTCATTCATTCATTCATTCATCTATTCATTCATTCATTCAGGGCATAAGTAATATGTCTAATGCAGAGTGCCTCAAGGTCCTATCCCTGTATTCTGTCTCCTACAGGCTGTTGAGGGGTGATCTATGCCTGGCAAGCAGGGGATTGTCAGACCCCACTCTGATGGACCTCCTGTATATCCATAAAACAAACAGCATGAGAATTACCCATTCTAAAGACTTAAACCTTGCCTGTGATATAAATAGAACCTGATTGAGAGACAGGTATGTATACCAGAGACTACCCCATCCCTAGAACAGGCTCCTCATCCATGTGAAGCAGAGTTCTTCCCTAACACAATTCAAGTGTAACTTGAACAATTGGATGGGGAACGGAAAAGTCATTCCTGGTTTGGCATCTATGTCTCTAATGTACATAGGCAGGCTGTAAATGGTTCCTCCCCCAGGCCCTACCAAGCCCCTGTGTACACTTATCAAGGGTACTAGAACTTATCAGAGATATGGGATGCATGGCTAGGCTTAAAAAGTCCCTTATGGTCATTAGCCTAGTAAACACCTATGAACCTATGAACTGTAAAAGCAAGTATGCATGCATTATTCTGCAGCATAGCTTTCAAATGGACTTATTTCTCCTGAATACCCAGATTTATGAATCACTGTTTTGGTCTGTTCATTGTTAGATTTATGGTTGTCTGGCAAGTAATTGATATTGAAGTCAGTATATAATGAGTCTCAAAATGTATGTTAACACAAATCCTATGCAACTATCCATGTGTAAGAGCAACATTTATTTGTTATTTATTTATTTGCAGTTTGTTAACCGGGGAAGTCCACTGGGCCATAAAGAGCCCGTTTTCAGTGGAGGTCTGTGGAGAAAAGCTCCACAGTAAAATTTAAATTGCATAGTACAAAAACAGTAGAATCGTAAAGTACAGTAATACAATTGACAGTACTGGGTATTTAACGCATTGTAAAGTAATATCATACCTGGCAATTTACTAAACAAGATTTACAGTTAAGAATACAGCCTTCTTATATATATATATATATATATATATATATATATATATATATATATATATATATATGTATATACATGCACACGTATATACAAATATAGAGTTAGTAGGTTAGTAAAGAGTAGAGTTATAAGGTTTTATGGGGAGGTTAGTACATGATTATAAGCAAGGACAGTTCCAGGTAGTGGAAAGGTATGAGTGTAGAGAGGATTTAAAATTGACAGGGTTAAGAGTTGTTCTAAGACATAATGGAAGAGCATTCCATTTTTAGCAAGGGGAAACAGAAGATAAGTTGTCCAGGAGACAATTCATAATTTGAATTATGTTCCTAGTTATGGGTCATTGTGCACCCATTATTTTATGATATGTCAAGATATCCTGCTCTAAAAGATGGATAGGTATGATCTGTAACACAAAGCAACAGTTGCACATTCTCAGTTAACAGTGAGCATGAATCTATAAAGTGTAAAATTAAAGAGTGCTTGCATTATGTTGTATTCCAAAGGAAAAGTACAGTATTACAGTAATCACTGTTTTTGGGGGTTCAAATACCACAAGCCCCAAATATAAAACTCCGCTGATTAAAAGCATCTATATTACATTGAAGCTTTAGTTCATGGAATAACTAAAGCTTGATCTTGTAATATCGACAGCTAAAATTGTCAAATGGCCGATTCAACCAAGGGAAACACTTCCCTTGGCGGAATCAAAAAAAAAAAAGTTTACATCCAAAATCAAGTGGAGGACCCCTCACACCCCCTCACCTAAATATACGAACTCCAAGATCACTCCAAATTGGAGAAATGGGCATACTCCACATAACGGCCAAGGAAAGTATTTCTCTGAGTTAAGTTGGCCGTTCGACAATTTACGGTTTTGATATTAAAAGTTTGAGCTTTACTTATTCGATTAAGTAAAGCTTCAATCTTGTAATATAGAACCGATTAAAATATTATTTTAGCTTGTCATCAACGCAAAATACAGTACTGTTAAATAATCATCATTATAGCATTTGAAGTACAGACCTCTATACCTGTGGCTTGAATGGCCTGCTGTCATGTGTAATTACTGTACATGGAACATACATATGTGTAATATCTGCATCCATGAATGATTTTTGGATGCAATATGATCTGTACTATAGTGTGTATGTGTTAGGAACAGGGTAGTATTCCAAGTAATAAAGAAACTTCTTAGCAGTTGGTACTGTTAAGTAAAATGAATTGTTTTTTTTTTTTGTTTTGTTTTTTTTTTTATGGATGTATGAGGCAATATTTTTTTTGGGGGGGGCAGGTGCCCTTATTTATTTATTTATTTATTTATTTATTAAGGAGAGAGTGGAATGTCAGAAAAGGGACATAGGAAAATCTGTGGCAGGCAAGTTGGGAAGCTGAAGAAGCATTTGCTGACAGACAAAACATACAAGTCAAGAGACAGGGCTGGTGAAGGACGCAAGATGGGGTGAACACTATGGTTGGGGTGAGTTTGTGGAGATCACAAACTTAATGACGTCATGTTTGGTGACAGTGAGAATCGAGTCCTCACCCACTGGACTGTCATCACTGTCACCTCACAGCACCGATGGCTGCAGTGCCTGACATTTGTGTGTCCTTGTATTATTAATCACAATGATGTAGAGCAGTGTCTCCACTCAGCGTAGGCATGCACCAATTGTGTGGTGCACAATCCTATGCACCAGACCTGGCAATTCAGCTCGGGTGAGAAAATCACCTCCTCTGCTTCTGCTCCCAGAGGGAACCACAGGCCTATCCTCTTGGGGCAGAACTACCTGAGGGTCCAGGTAGGGCAGAGGCAGCAGAGGGGGTGCCGCCAGGCTGCAGCTCAGAATTGCTAGGCCTTGGTGCTGTGGAGCAAGTGTAAGCAGATGACAGGCTTCCAGCCTATCCTGCCATGCTGTAGTAATAACATAAATAAAATTAAAATTCAATAATGAAATAAAACATAACGCAAAAAAGTGGAAAGAATATCATTAAATAAAATTTAAACATATAATAAATTATTACAAAAATAAATAATATAATTACAAACACAATGATAAATAATAAGAAATGAAAATGTATTTAACAACAAGACAATAGAAAAATATACATAAAGAAACGTAAGAAGTAATAAAAATAATTATGATAAAAATATGATTATACACATAATATAATAATAATAACAATACAAATAATAATAAAAAATAAGAAATACATAAAAAACAAACAAAGAGAAGGGGTGGGGGTGAGAGAAAAACAAAAGAGAACATTAGTAACTCCACAGATAATAAATAATTCAGCCACAGCCTAATTACAGGCTTCATTCCAGCAGAGTGGAGAACTGCCATTGTCATCCCCTTGTACAAAGGTGGTACCAGTACTGACCCTAGAAACTATCACACCATTAGCTTGACAAGTCTGATCTGTAAAGCCATGGAGTGTATTATTATGTATCTCATAAATAAGGACATAGGCAATCCCCAAACACTTGACCCCACCCAATTCAGAGTCGTTAGGGGCATATCTTGCCTATTGAACCTGGTTGACTTCTTTGAGACTATCACCAAGGCCCTGGATGAGGGAAAGTCAGTACATACAATTTACCTTGACTTGGCCAAGGCCTTTGACACAATCCCCCACTCAAGCATCATTGAAAAGCTAACACAACTTGGCGTAAATCCCCATATCATCAGGTGGGTGGCCAACTGGCTTATTGATAGGACCCACAAGATCAAAATAGCTGCCACCACCTCTGACAACAGACCTGTCACTAGTGGTGTTCCCCAGGGATTTGTCCTGGGAACCCTACTGTTTGGCATCTACTTCTCAGAGGTCCAGGCAAAGACAAAGGACCTGTGGCTGACCAAATTTGCAGATGACTGTAAGTTGGGTGCTGTCATTGACTCCTCAAATGATAGTAACATTCTGCAAGAGGGTCTCACAGCTACAAATAACTGGTGCCAAAGTCATGGCCCTAAGTTAAACACAAAAAAAAGTATTATCATACAATTCAGCAAAAACATGGCCCCTACTGATTACCATATCAATGGCAACCCACTAAGCACACTGTTAGAAAAATATGTAATAGTAATATGCATGCTTAGTGCATTTAGTGCATTTGAGATTTAAAAGGGTTAATACATTTATTCTGTTCACACTGCATGAATCTGCACAGCCATTAGAAACTTAACAAGAAGCATTCTATTTTCTGCTAATGTCAGCAAATAACAAGAAGTAATTCATTTCTGCTAATGTCATGAAAATTAACAAAGGGATATTGATTTCTGCTTATGCCATGAGAAAACATGCAGCTGCTAGAAGCTATTGATAAAGAAAATAATAGATGCTTTAAAGTTTAAACCATAGTCAGCATTACTTGTACTAAAGCTAGAAATGTACCTTGAATCTAGGTAAAATGTAACACATGTATTAGAACAGTACAATAGAAGAATTAAAATGCTGAAATGGACTGACATAAACCCAAGGCCAGGTTGTTTTTCTCAAAATGTTTTTGCAGAATGACAGATATTTTAACTTGGTCAGCAATAAGTCTAACAATATTTTCTGTAGAACATACAGAAAGCTGTGTCTAACTATGTCAGCGATAGAATGTGACATTTTCTATGTGACAGGAAGAGAACTGTATAAGTATAACCTACTAGTCATTAATCATTTAGACAAACCTTGTGCCTACATGCTTTGTCTCCTTGCTGCAAGTAATAAAGGGTGCCTTGCTTGAACCTAACGTGAATTGGTCTTTGAAGTTTTTTCCTTTGACAGATTGGTCCTTCGGACCAGAACCCTCTCTTCACCTCGGATCAGACGGGCCAGGTGGTTGAAACCGTATGGGGAAGAAACCAAATCGGTTCTTCTTATCTGAAAAGCCCTCCGACTGAATTGTCGTTCAAAAGAGGTCAGCCACTTTCTGATCTGTGACTGAAGGACAGGTCTCCGCGAATTGATGATCAATCATGTGGGCTCAGGTAAGGTGAATCTACTTTTTTCTGTTTTCTGTTTTAGATCAGAGACTAGATGTGTATTGTTTTTGTTAGACTGTATTTTTCTTACAAGTCAGGGACAAAAAAGATTACTGTCTTGTCATAGATCAGGAGAAACAGAATAAGTAGGCAGTCATTCTGAAGAGACCATAACAAAATCCGTGGTACCACATTAAAAAATAAGAAAAGTTATGTAATGATAAAAGGTTAGAACAAAATGGGTAATAATTGCACAAAAAGACCCCAAAATCCGCTTTTAACAGAAGACGCAAAATATATGCAGTCGCAGCGAGCCGACAATATTAGATATTATTCAAAATGGGTTAATAAATATGAATTTGATGGAAAATTAGAAAAATCCTCGCTTATCAAACTTGTCAAACAGCTCAAAACCGATTCCAAAGGTCAGGTAAAAAAGCAACGTAAATTAGGAATTCCTCAGGCACACAGGTGGATTGAGGAAGTAAACCATTGGGAACAAAAAAACAAAAATTCAAAAGCAATGTTTTTAGACAAAGAGGACAATAACTTAGTAATAGCATCAGCACCTCTGCCTCCCTTACCGGAATATGAAGCAAGTGAACAAGTTAGTCCACCCCCATGATATCCTGTGGTCACTGAAGATAGAGACATTATGAAAATAAAACCGTTTATTAGAGATCCCATCGAGACCAGGTCTCGAACAAAGGCAGGTAACTCAAATGAAGGCATCGAGTTATGGCAAATGGTTATAAATTCACGATCTATAAGTGAAGAAGAAGAAATACGTCCACTTATAGAAGTACCCAACCCTCAGGCAGGTCAGGACAATCAGGACCCAACTATTTTAGTGTATAGACCTTGGACTCCGGAAGACATCCAGAAAGCCACTGAGGGAATTCCCCATCCAAAGGTTAATTTTAGAAAATTCTCAGAAGATTTACAAGGAATGAGGCTGGGTTATAACTTAAATGGAGAAGAGGTAGAAAAGGTAGTTAGACAAATTGTTGGGCCAGATTGGCATATGATTAGTGGGAACTGGAATTCCCGTGATGCTGCACAAAGACCCTCCCACATAGCAGCACAGAATTAGACACCAGAGTAAAAGATCTTACAGACTGCATCTCTGAAAAATGGAAATCTAGGGTAGACTGGACTTGCATTAATCAATGCATCCAACAAGGAGGTGAAACGATTGACCGGTATTATGCCAGACTATTAGAGTGTTTTAATAACCACTGTGGAATGCAGGTTCCTGAAGATCAAACACAAGATTCCCCATATGAACAGCAGTTAAAGAATGCATTTTTAAAGGGCAGTATTGCACCTATAAGCAGTTTTATTACAAAACACATGGTAGATCATCGTACAAGCAGGTTACAATCATTACTTGAATATGCTAGGCATGCCGAAAGGCATTTTAATAGCAAAAAGAAAAAGAAAGCTCAAATATTTTCTGTAGAAGATGGAGCAGAAGTTTACGTAGTACAGTCTGGGAAAAAGGGCAAGAAAAACACACAGGGAAGCAAACAATCTGATCAACGATCAGAGGACTTTGAAGGGTGAAAGAAAAGGGGAGAATGTTTCAAATGTGGTAAAAAGGGACATTTGGCAAGGGATTGCAAGAAAAACAAGAAGGCAACAACGGAAGATAAGGAAGGTGAGGACTGACTATATGGTAGTCAGGAATCACTAGAAGGGGCTAGCGAAGAAAGGACAAATGAGTATGTGATAGAGGGAGTAGAGGAAATGCAGGAAGTTAGTGACAATGAAGAAAATGAAATATTGGACCTAGCTTTATTGAGCTTGGAGCTTTATTTAGCAGACACAAAACCAGAAGTTACACTCTTGGTAGAAGGGAGGGAAGTCAAATTCTTGTGTGACTCAGGGGTATCACAAACCCTGATACATCCCTCCAAACTGCCAGAAAACACAGAGTCACCTGATTACATACTGGTCAAAGCAGCTAAAGGACAGCTGTATCGGGAGCCTCTCTCCCATAACATTGCAATAACTGATCCAGTTTCAGGATTGACTCAGAAAAGCAAAATTGTTGTTTCTGCAAAATGCCCAGTAAACCTCTTGGGCAGAGACCTCATGCAGCTATTTGGTATAGCAGTAGTCCCAACCATGCAGAGTATGGAAGCACAGTGACAAATTGATACCTTTGCAGTGCAATCGGAGGGTGAAATGTTTTTTTGGTACAGCCAGGACTTAGTTACAACTGGTCCAGGGACTGTAACCGAAGAGTTAATGAATGTAGCCGTCAGCAAATTCCCCTCCCTTGATATTGATAAGCAACAACTGTTGCACTGTACCCTGTATTATTGTAACACACCAGGACCTGATAAGGAATATGAGCAAGAATAGTTTAAGAATCATGCAAACAGATTGATATTACGTAATCTGTACTGGGACACAGAAGGGAACAGTGTAGCCAGCTGTTCATTGCCCCAGGAGTTCTTTGCACTTTATAAATCTAATCGATTACCACGTTAGCTTAACCAAAAACAGAAATATAGAATGGGCAGACCTAGGAGAAAAAGTCATGAGATGGGAGAAACAGACAGAACTAGAACTGTCAGAACAGGGAATACAAATACAGAAGTTGAATTGGATAACTCAGACCCGCGCAGCTGTACACTTGCAGTCTAGCAAGGACAGCTGATTATCACTCCTATTAAAGGAGGAAGAGAATGCCTTACAGAATATACCAGAAACTCTCTGGTCAACAGGTAAGTCAGATGTAGGACTTATTCGTACAGCGGGACCAGTTACTATCACGCCAAAGTCAGCATTTAGACCACAGAAAATACAGTATCCCTTAAGAAAAGATGCAGAGGCAGGGATAAAGCCTATTATAGCAGCCTTACTTAAAGGGGGGATACTAGTAGAATCTCCCGATTCACCATGTAACACACCCTTATTTCCAGTCAAAAAAGCAAATGGAGAATGGCATATGGTCCAAGATTTACAAGCTGTAAATGCTGCAGTAATACCAAGGGCACCCACGGTGCCAGACCCACATACACTGCTGAATGATTTAAAACCTCAACAGAAGTATTTTTCCGTGGTAGACATCAACAATGCATTCTTTTCAATACTGATACACCCTGACATCCAGTATCGGTTTGCATTCACATTTCAGGGGAAAAGGTATACATATACGCGACTACCACAGGGATATTGTGAAAGTCCAACGATATTCTCACAAGAAAGGGCAAGCAACTTGGCGGGATTCACCCCACCAAGAGGCAGTCAGATTTTACTTTATGTTGATGACATCTTGCAGGCAGCCCCCACCCAGCAGGATTGTAGAGAAGATACCATAGCACGTCTACGATTCTTAGCCACTGAAGGACATAAGGTAAATAAAAGTAAACTGCAGCTTTGGAAAAAACAAGTTAAATACCTGGGATATGTAATATCCAAGGAAGACAGAACATTAGATGAGGACAGAAAAATAGCAGTTTTGCAAGCACCAAAACCCACTACCAAGAAGGAAATGATGTCCTTCCTGGCTACAACTAATTTTTGCCTGAGCTGGATTCCAAACTATGCTTTGGAATCTGCACCTCTGACTGACATTATATATAAGAAGCCTATGGCAGCGCAGGATTTGTTACAATGGACACCAGAAGCAGAAACTGCTTTCTGTAAACTGAAGCAGTTAATAGCGTCCTCATTAGTTCTGGGATTGCCAAACTACCATAAACGTTTTTTACAAACTGTAGATTGTAAGCAGGGTTACATGACATCAGTACTAACACAGCAGCATGGGGATAAGCAATGCCCCATTGCTTACTATTCATCACAACTAGACCCAGTGGCATGATCCTTACCCCACTGTGTACAAGCAATCGTTGCAGTTGCAATGGCAGTACAGGCTTCGGCCTCAGTAGTCTTATTCCACCCTCTCACTTTGAAAGTACCTCATGCAGTCGCGATTATTTTACTACAAGAAAAGGTGGCATATCTTTCCCCTGCTAGGCATCTTTCCTGTATGACTATATTGTTGAGCCAACCTCATATGACAAATGAGTGATGCACGACTTTGAATCCTTCTACTCTGCTCCCGACCCCTGCAGACGGCACACCGCACCGCTGCCTGCAGGTAATTGAGCAAAAGACACTACCTAGAAAAGATCTCACGGATGTCCCCTTGGATGATGCCGAGGTGACATACTACGTGGATGGCTCGTGCAAAAGGGGTCCTGCAAGACAGAACCTAGCAGGATATGCAGTAGTTTCTGATACTGAGATTATAGAAGCAAAACCTTTACCACACAACTTATCTGCACAGGCAGCAGAATTGATCACCCTGACACGGGCATGTACCTTAGCAAAGGGTAAATGTGTAAACATTTTTACTGATAGCCTGTACGCTTTTTGTACTGTACATGCTTTTGCGCAACAGTGGAAAAACCGGGGAATGATAACATCTACTGGCAAACCTATAAATCATGCACAGTTTATTTTAGATCTTTTAGAATCTATTCAGTTACCTCAGAAAGTAGCCATTTGTAAATGCACAGCTCACACCAAGCAACAAGATAGAATTTCAAAAGGTAATGCGAGAGCTGATACAGCTGCAAAACAAGCAGCCACAGAAGTATTTCTTTTAAATGAGGAATTACAACCCTCTGAGATTTTAGACTTAGAAATGTTAAAAACAATGCAGACACTCACTACGCAAGCTGAAAAACAACGATGGATAAAATGAGGAGCAATTCTCAAAAAGGGGCTGTACATCTCTAGAGAAGGGAAACCGATACTATCATCTAATTTGTTTAGATATGCAGCTTTGTTGAGCCATGGGTAGTGCCATGTCTCAACAGGGAGAATGGTACAGCTGGTGAACCAGGTGTTCACAACGTACAGATTTACAAACTACTCTAAAAAATTTTGTTTGATGTGTCAAATCTGTAACAAACATTATGCACAGGGGGCGATAAAGCTCAAGCAAGGGAGTTTCCCTACACCACCGTATCCATTTCACACTATCTGTATGGATTTCATAGAATTGAACAAATGTGAAAATAAGAAGTATTGTCTTGTCATTGTAGATATGTTTTCCAGGTGGGTGGAAGCCTTTCCAACCAAAAATCCAGATGCAGCTACGGTGGCAAAAGTACTTGTCAAGAAAATCATTCCTAGATTTGGCATTCCGGAAAGGATCTACAGTGACAATGGTACACACTTTGTAAATCAAACCATACAGCAGTTAAGTAAGCATTTTGGTATTTCTTTAAAAAATCATTGTGCATACCATCCACAATCTGCAGGGCTAGTTGAAAGGCATAATGGTATATTAAAAAACAAATTGAGAAAATTGATAGCTGAGACAGGGAAAAACTGGATATACTGTTTACCCCTGGCACTGTTGAGCATGGCAACTGTCCCTACAGCAAAGGGATTGACTCCTTTTGAAAAGTTATCTGGAAGGGCTTACTATACACCCCAGTGGAAACTTCTCATGTCATCGAACCAGGAAGCTGATTTTACACTAGCTGAATATATGAGGAAAATAATGAATTCTAAACATCTGTTGCAGTCAAATTCTGTTTCAGATAGAAAACAAACCGAGACATCAGAAGTGGCAGTAACACCCGGAGAATGGGTGTGGACAAAAATATAAAGAAGAAGAATTGGTCATCGCCAAGGTGGGAAGGTCCCTACCAGGTGCTTCTTTCGACAACCACTGCAGTCAAGATAGCAGAGCGAGCTTCGTTTATCCACCTGACGCACTGCAAACTTGTTAAGAACTTTGAACTGGACAAAAATCTTACCTCTCCATCAGGGCCCTCAGCACAAAGTCTGGCTACAAAGGGGGGTCAGATCAATAGGACTGATCCGTCTCAACCCCAGTGAAGAAACCATCGGTGCTGAAGGTCCTATTAGGGCAGGGAGTAAGAACACATGTCTGAAATAAAGATGACAGAATCCAGTAAGATCCAAATGTACCTATTCGGAAGAGTCGGAGAAAACAGGAATGCAGAACAACTGTTTCCTCTAAAGTATTGCATAACCATCCTGTTGACTGTACTAGTGACAATAATCTTTTTGTTGCGGCCATTCCTTTTCACATTCACACAAACTGGACTGAACAAGCATGCAGAGTTGTACGCAGAGTGGCACCCAAACTTCAACACTTACCAGGCAATCAAATATGTGTATGCTAAGACCTTCAATGCTTCGAATTGCTGGATTTGCACAGATTTGCCAACAGCATACGGGGGGTTATTGTTAACTTCAGTCCCCCTAGGAGCCAACAAGACCTGGGAAAATTTAGTCTATGATACATCAGATGTCACATCACAAGATAAAGTAGCATTACACTTGTCTGTTCGACAGAAGGGGACTGTGTGTTTTTACAAAAATGATACAGTTCATGTGGGTTGGAGCAATTGCAATGTGACTGTTCCTTATAGATGCTACAATAAGACTGATAACACAGGGTTCTATTGCAACATGAGCTATGATTCATTTGTTGAACTGATGCATAGGACAACTGATGAAGTAAAACATAATGCTGACCTTTATAGACAACTGTCTATGATAGACAAAAAAATGTTTCATCCAGAGCCAGGACATAGCAAAGTTACTACCAAAGTAGAAGACTGTTATTTTGTATGTGGTAGGAAAGCATACAAGTGGTTACCTGAGAATTCGTCCGGCAGTTGTTATTTGGGGTACCTGGTTCCGGCCATATGACACACAGCAGTTTTACCTCAAGGGAAAATTCGGAATGTTCGACGAGAAATCAAGAAGCCTGTCAATCCAGTGGGGCAAATCAATGCTGGCTGGAAAAATCATTATGCTGTGGGCTTAGGGAAAAATGGACTGTCACATATGGACTTGGGTGATACCATCATCTCATGGACAGGTGTACTGCCAGCATATGGAGCAACGAAATCAATCTGGGAACTGAGAAAATTCTCTAAACTTCTCGAAATAATGAGCAATGCAACCTTTTCTGCCCTAGAATTGGTGGCTGATGAACTGACTGCCATGAGAACTGTAGTGCTTCAAAACCGCATGGCTCTCGACTTCACCCTAGCGGCAAGAGGAGGTACTTGCGCTTTGATCCAGGAGGAGTGCTGTTCGTATATTCCTGACCATAAACACGAGATAGACAATCATCTTGAGGTAATTCAGCAGGTGTCAGCCTTGACCAAACCAGGACCAAATCCATTGATGGACTTTTTCCAGAGATTGTATGGGGGTGGGGCAGTATCCTGATGAACATCCTGATTGCCATCTGTGTAGGAATGATCCTACTGGTGGAATGTGTGTGCTGCTGCATCCCCTGCATGAAAAGACTGATTAAAGACTTTATAGACATGTCAGTTTCAGAAACCTTATGCCAAGGTGCTGAACTTGAAGAATTGAAAAACTGAAAATGCTTTCATAAGTTTAAACTGAATGACTCTCTTAACTGCAAATCCTGAGTAGGAAGAGGTTAGGGGAAGAAAAACTGTTTATGCTTATCTTGAAAGTAGAATAAAAGTATTAAAATGGGGGAAATGTTAGAAAAATATGTAATAGTAATATGCATGCTTAGTGCATTTAGTGCATTCAAGATTTAAAAGGGTTAATACATTTATTCTGTTCACACTGCATGAATCTGCACAGCCATTAGAAACTTAACAAGAAACATTCTATTTTCTGCTAATGTCAGCAAATAACAAGAAGTAATTCATTTCTGCTAATGTCATGAAAATTAACAAAAGGATATTGATTTCTGCTTATGCCATTTGAAAACATGCAGCTGCTAGAAGCTATTGATAAAGAAAACAATAGATGCTTGAAAGTTTAAACCGTAGTCAGCATTACTTGTACTAAAGCTAGAAATGTACCTTGAATCTAGATAAAATGTAACACATGTATTAGAACAGTACAACAGAAGAATTAAAATGCTGAAATGGACTGACATAAACCCAAGGCCAGGTTGTTTTTTCTCAAAATGTTTTTGCAGAATGACAGATATTTTAACTTGGTCAGCAATAAGTCTAACAATATTTTCTGTAGAACATACAGAAAGCTGTGTCTAACTATGTCAGTGATAGAATTTGACATTTTCTATGTGACAGGAAGAGAACTGTATAAGTATAACCTACTAGTCATTAATCATTTAGACAAACCTTGTGCCTACATGCTTTGTCTCCTTGCTGCAAGTAATAAAGGGTGCCTTGCTTGAACCTAACGTGAATTGGTATTTGAAGTTTTTTCCTTTGATACACACAATCTGTGGTGAGAGACCTGGGTATTCAGGTTGACAACAATCTCTCATTCAACCATCATGTGGTGGCAGTGGTCAGAAAAGCCTTTTACTTGGTTCATCTCATAAGTAAAGGGATTGCATCCAGAAAAAAGGAGGTTATTACCTCTCTGTACTCCTCCCTCATTAGGCCTATAATTGATTATAATGTCCCATTTGTATGTACCTCTCCAAACACCTGCACCAACTGGAAAGGCCACAGAAACACCTCACAAAGAGAATCCATGGCTTCCAACATCTGTCCTATGAGGACAGGCTCAAATCACTATCACTTTACTCGGTATCATACAGATTGCTCAGAGGTGATGTGTGTCTCACCTACGAGGCAATATCGGACCCTGCCGTACTAGAGATGTTCCATATCTGTAAGTCTAACTCCTTGAGTATTACCTGCTCAATAGGCCTCAATCTAATATGCAACAAAACCTGCTGGAGAGACAGGTTTGTCTCCCAGAGGCTGCCCTGCCTCTGGAATGGGTCTACATCATATGTTCAAAGTTTTATAACTTTGAACGTTAAAATATAGAATTTAAAAGTTCGAAGTTATAAAACTTCGAACATATATAAAAAACAAACAAACAAAAAAACGAATGGCTGTAGGCACGGGGCCAAGCCCCCCCACACCCCCTGCTCTTTAAATATACCAACTCCGAGATTGCACTATAGTGCAGTAAAGGGAAGATTCCTTTACTGCACTGTAGTGCGGTCTCGGAGTTGGTATATTTAAAGAGCGGGGGGTGTAGGGGTGCAGGGGGCTTGCCCCCCCTGCTTACACTAGTCAGGTAAGTTCCGCTTGTTTTGTGTTTTTTTTAATATGTTCGATGCTTAAAACTTTGAACATTTAAATTTGATTATTTAAAGTTCAAAGTTTTCAAACTTCAAACATATAATATAGACCCTCTGGAATAGATGTCAAACAGAGTACCTCGCTGACCCTCTTCAAGCACAACCTTGATGAGTGGATGGGAAACCACAAATTTGTCCCAGGGGTTCCAACTTTGTCTCTCAATGACAAGGGTTCTAGGTGCTGACTAAGGGTTCTTTTTTGGGGATAAACTCTTAGCTAGGCTTGTAAGGGCCCCAGGGCCATTAGCCTAGTAACTCTTATGATCCTATGATAAAACTTTCTACAAATAATTTACTATATTCTGTTATATTTTACTTTTAACACTACCAAATGCTAAGACATTTCTTTATTACTTTGAATAGTACCCTGTTGTTAATACATACACAGTATAATACAGATAATATAGCATCCAGCAATCATTCATGGTTGCACATATTGCACGTATGCATGTTCCATCTACACTGATTACATTTGACAGCAGGCCATCCAAGCCATAGATATATAGGTCTGCACTTCAAATGCTATAACGATGATTATACAACACTACTGTATTTGTACTGATGACAACCTAAAACAGTATTGTAATCATCTGAGTTTAAATTTAAGGAGTGTGGTATTCGAACCCACAAGCAGTGACTACTGCAATACTGTACTTTTCCTTTGGAATACAGCATAATGCAAGCACGGTTTCCTTTTACACTTTATAGATTATGGTTCACTTTTATAATAATAATCTGCAGCATGCTCTTGTTGTCCCTGGTTTATAGGTTTTACTTTACATTGTAATATTGATGTCAACTTAGACAAGTACTTTATAATTTGGAAATGTGGTTTTCTAAACAACAACCCCATCTAGTCTGTAATACTGGACTGTTGTTTTACCTTACATACTAATGCATGCATACTATTGCTTTACAATGGACAAATGCATACTCAATGTGATACAAGTGTTTACCACAATAATCTGTATTTACTCTTAATGCTAAAATAACAGTACTGTTTGGAAGCATACATACCACTTGTGTCTTGCATCTTTCTCAGTCTTACTTCATAAGTTCGCTCATTCAGTAATCAATCCGCATTAGCTGTGGAAAAAACAGAACACAACATAATACCATTAAGAACACCAATGTTGAACAAATGCAGCTGCTACTTCTTACAAGCAGTGCCTGTAAGTGACACTTAGATATCTGTGGAGTGCCGATAGTCCTACAGTCCTCAATCCAATAGTCAAGGGTATCCCTCTTCCTCATCCTGAGGTCTCAGTAGTTATTCCTACACTGTTCGCCAGTGCAGTGGATACTAGTAACACTGGGCAAATCCTGGGCCAAACTATTACATGCATTTGATTTGTAATCAGATCTATGACCATAATTATTCAGTAGGACTCCAACAAACACTTTGGATTCCTGTGCATCCCACTTTTGAGGCCAAAATCTCAAAACCTTTCCCTAGCACCAGCCAATCTATAATGACTTTTCCTGCCAATGCCAGTAATCAGAATGCACAGTGATGGATTTTGCAACATTTGAAAATGGTGCATACTGCTTAGCATCGCGCAAACATGTGGAAGCCAATAAAGAGTAGTTAATCAATACAGATATTATCATATAAGTTCATAACTGACAATATTAGTGTGTCAGCCATCATGAAAATAATTATGATATAAGAAACACTAGGTCAACCGCTATAATTAAGGGTAACTATAATTTGAAGTGGGAAACATTGAAAAAAGACAGTTATCTGTTGTATTAGAACCCTGGACCTTATTCATTATAGTCCTACATTCACAGCTGTTGCCTGTAGAAGGATGAAAGAATACATGTGTATGTTTAATTTCATTGTTACCTAAATGCAAGGTCACAATATTAAAATACAAGTTGTAAACCTTGTATCAGAACCCAGGACTATGTAAACTTCAGACCAACACTTAACATCTGCAGCCACAGGAGAAGTTACATGAAAACCTACTACATTAACATTTATCCTGAGGTTCTCACTGTTACATGCAGCACAATGGAGCTTAGCGGGTTTGCACTCACGGCCGGCCTTAGGCATAGGCGAACTAGGCGACCGCCTAGGGCGCCGTATAGGCTGGCCTTGTAAAGGGCGCCTTATGTATTTATTTATTTATTTTAATTAATATAAAGTTTGCGCTCTTCTTGGCGCTGGAACCAGAGGGTGGGGGTGGGGGAGGGTATGGGAAGTGAGCACCCTCCCACTTTCAACTGAGGGTTGGCCAGGAGGCTAAAAAAAACCCTTTAGTTTGCGGTGCGAGATTCTTCTCCTTTAAGGAGAAACTTGTGTGCGTCATGACACCAGTGTCATCTAAATGCATTCTGCAGTTCAAGAGACGTGCACGTGGATATGTGTCTTACTCCCTTCTGCAAACTGTGTACTGGTACGTAATGGGGGCTATAGTATGCTAAGCTTTGGCACAGCATCGGCATGCTTGCATTAGACTTTTACTACTGGATTGACTTAGAAAACAGTTCCCACACTATCGGGAAGAGATTTCTTGTAACATGCTATTATGTTAGCGTTGAGTGAAGAAATCATTGTTTTGTGCAGTGATAATGTTTGTATTTGCAGCTGGTGTAACTTCCTTCCTTTGGTGAATGAAGTTTGCTGTTTTTCTGGGACTGAAATGTACCGTTTAATATGTATTAATTTTTTTAACCTGCTAGAATTGATCCATTGGACTTTTTTGTGTAGCTTCAGCTCAGGGGTGCAGTGAAACAGAATATCCCCTCCTCTCTCTGTCTCTCTCTCTCTCTCTCTCTCTCTCACTCTAATTTATTTAAAAGGGGGTGCACAGCTATGTACAATCAAGTACTAGTTATGCAACTGCACTCTGTATTCAAAGTAGTGATAGAAAATAGAGGCTAAATAAAAAGGGACAGTGAGTGTAGTAGCAGTGACAGGGAGAATGAAAGGCTCTACACCAGTATGATTACTTATGCAGTAAGACATTCTTAACTGGGTAGGTGGACTAGACCTTCAATCCCTTTTAGCCATGACACCAAAAGTTGTAGCTCAGTTACATCATATACTGTGGAGAAAAGCAATAAAAATATGAATTCCAAAGTTAGTACATCAGATTGTAACCCTAGCAATCATGTCAATGTGGATATTTAACAATCTGCAAGAGTCTTCCCATTATAGAGAACATTCCCTTTTATTATTAACAAAGGTCTAGAGAATAGTATTTAGCAGCGATTGCCTGTGGTTGTAAAGAGAAATTGCCTGCAGCAATATGAAAGTGACTACACATATTCAAAGCGAGTTATACTGCTCAGGCAGAGAGCTTCCTGGAGATGGGTGATGTGAGGATTTTGTTCATTGAGGTTGCGTCTGTGGTCTGACAGGCTAATGTAGTAGTTGAAATTAATACTTTTCAAGAAGTCTCTCTTTCTCCTGTGGCAAAACAAAAGGGTGGGTGAAGTGTTTTGTTGCTGCTGTCATAGGGAGTACTAGAATAGTTTGAGTTAGCATTTACTTGTAAAAGAAAGGTGGATGTCATTATGTATTTTTAAATGTGACAGAGAAAATTATTGCAGTGTAGGGGGAATTTTGCCAATCAGTAATGTCATCTAAAAGCTCATTTAATTGTCTCCTAGTCAATTTTCCTTAATCTCTTAAAGATGCAGTCACATTCCACACATTTATTATTGTGATGTTGCAATTATTATACCCCACCTAGGAACTTCCACCAGGGCATTGTTATGGCTAGGCTTGTACAGGCCCTAGGGCCGATAGCCTAGTACCAACCTATGAACCTGTGTGTGTGTGTGTGTGTGTGTGTGTGTGTGTGTGTGAGTGTGTGTGTGTGTGTGTGTGTGTGTGTCTACGTGTAATTTATACTGTTTATTTCTGTATGAGAGAGAATGTGTGTGGGTATGCATGTATGTTCATAGATTCATAGGTTCATAGGTAGGTAGTAGGCTATCAGCCCAGGGGCCTACGTAAGCCTAGCCAACAAGGTTCCCTGGCTTACGCCACCCAAGAAAGTTATTTTCCTGTGCCACTGTCGAGCAGAGACTCAGAAGTGATCCCCGGGGTGTATTTCCTATTTCCCATCCACTCATCAAGATTTTTCTTGAAGAGTGCTAATGAAGAACTTTGCTTGACATAGATGGGTAGCCTGTTCCAGAGTATGGGAAGTCTCTGGGACAGGACTCTATCCCTCCAGCATGTCCTGTTTATTGTGGTGACAAGGTTTAGGTCCCTAGACTATGTAGCTCGGAGGGATTGGGATTTCTTTAGGTGTAGCATGTCCAACAGCTCTGGGTTTGACATAGCTTTATATGTTAGGCAGAGATCACCTCGGAGTAGGCAATATGCTATGGAGTAAAGCTGGAGTTTTTGAGGCGGTCAGTGTAGGGCATTTGTTTGAGGCCAGTAATCCTCTTTGTGAGGTACTTCAGTGGCCTTTCCAGCTGCTGCAGATGTCTTGTGAGGTACATTCCAAAAGGGGCGTTGTACTCTATAATGGGTCTAATGTGTATGGAATTTAAATTTGCTGTTCTGTTTGTATAAGATATAAAGTGTGTGTGTGTTACTGTGTGAGAATAGGTGTGTGTGTGTGTGTGTGTGTGTGTGTGTGTGTGTGTGTGTGTGTGTATGGAATTTAAAGTAGCCATTCGTTCCTTTGAAAGAGAAAGTCTTTGTTGCTGTACAAATCTCTTTAATGTAGAAGTATTCAGATGAATTTTACTTTTGCAGAGATTGTGCTTATTGATTAATACTGGTGGATTGTAATGACAGAAGTTTGAGTGGCTTTTTATGGTTAAAATGTTCTGAAATGGGCAGTTTTGTCATTATTGGGTCATGCATTTTGTTTTATTGCTTGCTGGAAAAATGTTCAAATTTACAAATTTAAAACATACTAACAACTGGTGCTGTATTGTACAAGGAATATAATTTATTACAATCAGGAAGGTGAATCAAAGAACACATACGGGTATTCATGGCCATAAGAATGTGTTCGAGGAGCCTGTAGTTTGAAAATAGCCCAAAGGTAAACTTAATTCTCCACTTTCCAGATGCATTTTATTTGAATGTAGGTTTTAATGCTGTTTCAGTGGCAGGGAAGTTTACTGCTCATGCTAAGCCTGTTTTCAATATGCAACTGTTTTATCAAACGGCACACTGTTGTAGAATTTGAAAGCAGTGTTAGTAGGATAATTGCCTTTGGTGCAGAAGGCTGTGGATTCTACTTCCATGCCATATAGATGAAGTGCTGATATCGCAGTACCCATATGATTACAGATTATTTGGTGTATTATCAGGAGGAATAGGGGTTCTACACTTCTTTTGTATGAGATGCCTAGTAACTATGAACTTGTTGGTTTCAGTCATTTCTATTTCAATATTACCAGTTTACCAAATTTTTAATGTAATATAGATGATTAATTCAAGGGCAACAGGCACTGAATTTGTAGATGAAACATTGAGGTGTAAAGGTGTTTGCCAGAAGCATCCTCTTCATTAGTTACAGATTTCTTTTAATGTGGAATTATTACGATGATTTTACTTCTGTATCGAGTGATATTGGTTGATTGTAATGACAGAAGTCTGGGTTTCCTTTTATGGTTGACATATTCTGAAATGGGTAGTTTTGTCATTTTATTTTTTTGTCATTGGTTTATACTTTGTTTCATTGCTTATTAAAATAATGTTTAAAACTACAAATTTAAAACACATTCTAACAAGTGGCGCTGTATTATACAAGGAATATAACTTAGTACAATCAGGAAGGTGAATAAAAGAACGAATTCATGTATGCATTGCCCTAAAATCTATGCAAGGAGTCTAATTACAAAACTGCCCAAAGGTAAACCTAATCCTCCACTGGCCAGATACATTTTCTATGAATGTGGAGTTTCATGCCGTTTCAATGGCAGAGACGTTTACTGGTCATGTTAAGTCTGTTTTCATTGTGAGACTGTATCGTTTAGCAAATGGCTCTGTGTTTGTGCTGTTCTAGTTTAAGCTACTGTACACAGGGAGGAAGAGCGGTTGCTATTCTACTTTCAATGAGCTGTAAGGCTCGCTTGCCTACCCAAAGTAAATTTAGATTAACTTAAGCATCCCTTTGAAAGAAGACACATGGGCTTCTATTTTCTGAGGACTGTTACAGTAAAATGTGTGAAGGAGCAACACATAAAGCAGGTTTATTAAAAAAAATTCCACCTTCCTTCACTTGCAGTTTAACTATATTACAAGGTATCTTTTCTTTCTATGCATTTAAGTAATTGAAGGAAATGACTTGAGTGGCTTTCTTGGGGAGTGACCTACATGTGGGTGTGGCTTATAGGGGTGTTTCATGAGTATGGTGTGGGTGGGGCTTAAGGGGTGCCGGAGTACTACTTTGCCTAGGGTGCCATTTCAGCTAAGGCCGGCCCTGTTTGCACTATGCAGACTGAAATTAAGAGAATGCATCCCAGGTCTATTTTAGATGTCTGGGTCCCATCAGCTGCCTGGGTGGTCCACTTCTGCAGTTTGTGCACTGCCACTGTGTGTGCAAACCAGCAGTGCATAGCTGAAGCCATTTGTGCTATGCACAGCAATGTGCAGTGACTCCACATATTGAGATAAAACAAGTGATAATAGGCAGAAAATAAAACCAATGTATGACATACACAGTAGACTATCTTACTACACAGGAAATAAGCATACATAGGTCTACAATCCAATTCACCATCCAATGCACATGCAGAAGACAGGATGAGTGCCTTAACCCTGTGTTTCACACATACACCTTTGTTTGTAGCAATCATCAACAGTCATACAGCACCAGCACACAATCAAACTGAAAATAATGTGCAGTCATAATAAAATATTACAGGTTACCTGTACATGTAGTGAAACTTTTAAAATACTGCACTTACTGATTACACCCCATTATGATTTTTGCTTGCAAATACAACACTATTTTACATGTCTATGTTCCCTGGTTATTCATCAATTATCTGTCCAGTACTTTGGGATATACCATGTGTACACCATTCTATATCATTGCATTTACCATGTCAAAGGATATTAACTGGGAATAATATGATATGCAGTTGCCAACTAAGCAAAGACAGGTTGGATGCCACAAACAAGCACTGGGTGTTCTTTTGTGGGTGGAGGAGAAAAAGTCTGTGTCTGCTATAGCACTAACAAGACTGCATTGGGCTGGTTACTCTGCATGTCTGGCATCCTGCCTGTTGTCTGATTTAGTGATGGTTGAGAACTGTTATCTCTAATGCTTCCCTAGTACAAATGTACAGTGATGTCAGAGGATGGTTTTAGGCTCCTAGGTGTTGAGTCAGTGTACTCTGGCTTGTGTCATAGCCAATGCAAGGACATACTGAGCATGGTTGTGTCTGCCTACAACAACACTTGCTGCTGGTTCCTCCTCTGAGTCATCATTGGCCTGTAGCTGTGGTGACTTGGGATTGTTGATAGGATGTGTTCCGCATCCCCTTGATGATCCTACTGCAGCTGTTTCCACTATATTAACTTGGGTAGAACAGCACATACTGTGAGCATTGAGAAACATGTCAGTGGATTGTAATGGTGCCCTCGGCCAGAGGTATGTAGATGCTGGCACTGTGAGTGCAGTAGCTGAAAAGCATGCTCTATGGTTGGACTGTGTGTCTCATTAAGGTGTTCCTGTGTGTGTGTGTGTGTGTGTGTGTGTGTGTGTGTGTGTGTGTGTGTGTGTGTGTGTGTGTGTGTGTGTGTGTGTGTGTGTGTGTGTGTATCTCATATGGGTTTCCTCAGCCATGACTCCAGTGCATAGCATCCATCAACACCTAAGTGAGACTTGGAGATATCTCCCATAGCACACATCTGGTGCAGCTGGGAGATCTGGCACATACAGAAGTCATGCTGACTGCAAGGGTTGCCAGCACACAAGTTCCAGATGATTCCCATGCCATTACACATGACTTGGCAGCGGTTCAAGTGGTGGACCCTACCCTGTTCTCCAGGTGTTGTTCTCATGTGTACATGACTGCAATGTATGGCGCACATTACTTCAGGGTAGTGCAATACATGGTACAATTGTAACATTCTTGTGACCCTCTCCCCAAAACTAATGGTAAAATATATGTGCTCTCTGTCATGTTGTAGCATAGCATCCAGGAATGTTTGGAAGATCCTGGATGCTGATGCCTATGACACACTAAGCATGTCCTCTGGTAGTCTGTTAAAGGTACCTGTGGCTATGATACTAAGTTCAACACATGCCTTAATTCCCACTGCAATGAGTTCCAAGCATTTGGCTCTGTATCTGACTCAAGGCTGCCAGAGGTCCCACAGTTCCCCTACTGTGTTATAGGCCTGCAAAGTCTTCACCCTCTCTGTCTATGGCTATTGGCAGCAGCAGCAGCAGCTTCAGCCTGTAGCACAGACAAATGTATTTAAAAAGTAGCTGCTACTAATGATCTGTCTGTGCTTACACTGTCTGTACTCCCATTATTTTCTCACTCCGCATATAAGAAAGGACATGGAGTCTACACTGATACCTTATATCTTGTTAAGCAGCTTTGCGGGATTGTTTGATTAGCATGTAGTTCAGCAGTGTATACAGCAGTTAGCATCAATGAAGTACAGACTAGGTCAGATGCAATCAATTACTAATGTACACCATTATAAAAAGGCAAATGTGTAGCTAGGCAAACCAATGTGGGTGAGAATTATTTCATAAGTCAAACTCAGTTACACTTTTCTTTTGGAGCAGTATATTTCGACAGAGGAGTGTTGTACTCCATCTTGTTACCTAAATAATGCATATGCTGGAATGCACTTAGAAATAATGTGAAGTAAATCAGTATGCATTTGTTAGAACTGTACTCATGACCTGGCCTTGTTTTCCAGTCATTTGAGAGGTATAGAGGATGTAGAGTAGGCCGAAGGTTTAATGCTGTATGATAACTATGTACGTTTCATGAAAAGGTCCTTTGATAGCACTTTTAACATTTCACTGTTGTTTGGTTAGCACAATTGTCCCTTAGCCTGTTATTTTGTTTGGGGGGGATGAGTTCCTGTTATGGCACAAACTGGACTGGTGGATTCGGTGGGTAAGCATAGTTGAGTATCTGTTATGGCACAAACAAGGATATGTTACTCTAGCTACTCTCCTTGTTTTGTACCCTCCCCTATTTTTTCACCACTGTTGAATCTTTAAATTGTAATCAAGTGGTGAATACTGAGAGCCTTCCTTTACTGCTTTATCTGTACGGTTTATTTCTACTTATGTGATCCTTATATGTGTTTTTTTTTTTATTCAGTAAACAATATGCCCGCTTGCCATAGGCCCCCATTTTCTGAGGTAGCGAACGACCTCATAATTGAGAAATTATGCCAATATCATGCAGTCCTGATGTCCAGATGGCAGGCCAATATGCCAGAACATGCAGCCCTGTGGGACGAATTGGTCCAAACCTTAATGCAATTGGGCAACACAGTCGCAACTATGAGCAGGTGCAACACAGAGCCATGGATAGGATTCATGTTGCAAGGAGGTGTGCGGATGAAGTGGCACATAATTGAAAGATCACCAGTGGTGGGCCTGCAGCAGAACACCTTCTCACTGTCACTGAGGAATTCCTGACAAACACTGCCACACAGGACAGCTCTCAGCAATCCATTAGCCAATACATTCTGGACATGGGTGCCACTCCTGTGTCTCAGGAGGAGCTTCCATATATGCTTTGGACTGTTGCATTCATTCTGTGATAGTATATATATTTTATGTGTGTGTCAGGTTCTTTTCTTGTAGGGATATTTAAGATAGCTGCAGTTTCAAGCTCATTTTGAGGTTGTCAGCCACATTCTTGTTAACATTGCAGTTACTGTAGATGTAGATGATTAAAAGTATTACCCCTATTATACTGTTTAAAGCGGTGCTGTTGCCATTACCTCTTCCTTTACATTTTTCAGGACGATCAGGAATTCACAGATATAGGGTTCCTGCAGTTGGTAAGCAGAATACATTTATGTCAGTAATGTAGATAAATTACAAGATATCTGCTAAAGTGTCCTCTTAGGCCTGCTGTATGGATTGCTGTACTGTCTGCATGCTTCTCAACTGTACAAATATTTGCTGAATATCCAAATGTCTGACTCATACTTCTGGCCTGTATTTACGATCATAGTGATTGACTTGAAAATTATTGACAAGTCATTAATGATTGGTGACATAAAATAATGAGAGATCTCACATTCAGACTGCATACCCTTCAGAAATGTCATGGTGAAGCAATATATGTTATTCTATCAATTTTCTACATTTGAAAGGGCAATATGTCACAATGGTCCCTATTCTTGGGCCTTTGTCCACCCATTATTCATGGCTTTGTCCACATTTCTTGTTCTAAGAGGTGAGAGGTATGAATGTAATAGTAACAGCAGTGTAAATTGCTTAACATATAGTGCAGCACAGTAGTGCAGGTATTAATGTATTCCTGTTTTCCTTCCTTTCATCACAGGTAAAGATGGAAGTGGTTCTGGGTCCCCTACGTCACCTGATGTTAGTGTCTCATCAGACTCTGATGATGATGGTGGCCAAAGTGAGGCACAGCCAGGGGTTACAGAGGCTGAATCTGACAAAGAGGTTGACATCCAGTGACCCCCTCCCTCATTATCTCCAGACAGCCAGTATGCCTATGCATTCCCATTTCAATGAGGCCATAGATACTGGACAGTTGGAGGGCAAGGACATTGACCAGGGAAGCGTGGCTACTGCAGCTTCAGTGACTGTTGACACTGGCCATAGCCAAACCATTGACGAGGTGCCACTCAGGTGGATTGATAGGGGAGCTCAGAGGAGGCCTGCTGTTCCTCCCCCACCTGTTGCAGATGTCTCTTCATGTGTCACTCGATGCATGTTTAGGGAAATCATGGATGCATAGGCATGTTCAGAAAGGAACTCCAGCAGAATGCTCAGGGTTATAGATGCAGCGCAGTCTGTCATCCGTGACTGTCTCCACACTGTTGTTGATTCCCTGGATCAGTTGAATGACACATTGGAATGGGATGTATCTGTGAGGGAGAGCAGAGTATCTGTCATGGAATGCACATTGTCTGTGATGGAACGTCTGCTGGAAGGGGAGGATCGGCCTCATGGACGTAGGTCCGGAACTACATCTGCTGAGAGCCAATGAGGCTTTGCCTGATCACACTTCTGTAGTGGCACTACATCCACTGCTTGAGCAGCGAGTGTACTGTCCACACCCAGACATATCAGGCTGTGGGGTCGTGGTCCTGGGAGCTGCCATGAAAGAAGCAGGTCCAGAAGACATTGGTCACCTTCCGGTAGTAGCATAGCATCTGACCTTGGGTGTGGAGGTGCCAGTGCAACTCCTGGCAGAGCCAGTTCTCATGGTTGGGGGCAGTGATGACGAACTCTCAGCTCTACCATGCATGGCTCACAGCTGTCTGACATACAGACACATAGGGCTAGCACAGAGCTTGGCTGTGTTCATGCAGACACTCACACACCAATGTCACATTGAGGGCACCTACAGACACACATGCAACATTTACATGGTCCATCTTGCCTGCTTCCCTTGCTTACTCACACACACAGTTGCCAAACTTTTGTGTCAGCCAAGGCCTCCTGCACCCCCACACAACACCCTGTGCAAGTGACTATAACTGTTACACATCCCTAGTGTATGTCTTTTGGATTCAGGGATACTAAACCTATGTGTCTGATGCACAGAGTGACTATCTATATTAATATGAATTTATTACCTCCATTTGTGCTGTTGAACTGGTAATTGTACCTGTCAGTTAGATTGTACTTTGCCAGTTAGACAGTTGCTAGCATAATAATTTCTCTACTTTATAGTGGATGCTTTCATAAGGGTTGTGAAGTCAGACAATGAAATGTGTCTCATTAATATATCTAACTTTCTCTTTAAGGATTGTTTAGTACAAACTTATGGGTGCACATCCAAAGTCAACCCATCAGATTCAGAGCTCAGGATTGTACATCAGCACTGAAGACAAATCTCTTTAGAATAGTAATACAGTATAATGTTCTTGTTTGCATGAATATCACCATAGGTTCCAAGGTTCATGGGATGTGACTAGGGTATTGACCTGATGGTATTTAGAAGCATAGCCATTACATCACGATACTGTATTCAAAGACAGATATAATGCATGGCCAAGTTTTGCCTAGCAAGGCCAGCCATGTCCAGGACAGGAGTAGCAGTGATCCATGGCAGATAATGTTTTCACATCAAGCCATCCAGCCTTTGTTTAATCAGGGTAATGGAGGTGTTCTGCTTTGCATGAATTTGAAGCCTACTGCAGAAGAATGACAACCTCTGAGAAATGTATCTGTCTCTCTAGCATGTCCTATGTATGTCACAGTGTACATTGAGGTCCCTGGAACACGTAACTTTAGTCCCACATTAGTTATGGGTGTGCAGCATCTTCATCCCATTTTGGCCACAGATAGTCCTGTAAGGCATACATAATCTGCCTCAACGCTATCTGTATGATACTGCACACAGTGACAGCTACTTCAGTCTGCCCGCAGAAGACACATGTTGGAGACCCTGTGATATTTTATTACTCAGAAATGTCTGAGGTCTGTCAAGTTGGTGCAGGTGTCTGGTACAATACATACTGCCACTCGTCCCTCTCTAACATAGATGACAAGCAGGCAGGGTATTTCATTTAATGCTTTAATTCAGAGAAACACAGGATGGATAGCAGCATCATAAAATATAAATGAACTGGTTAACTGATAGATCTTAGATACGTACATGCTTACATCTCAACAGCTAACTATAACATGGCAGTCAGACTTACATGTGGTCTGTATTTATTCACTTGTGCAAGCCCTTAGATAGCTTCTTAAAGGTACATACACACACACACACACACACACACACACACACACACACACACACACACACACACACACATATATATATTGATCTACATCCTCCCTCTTAAAAAGATTGCTCTTTTAAAAACAATATTAGAGTGAGATATGCATTGCTATAGAAATTAGAAACAAAACACAGTGTTCATGTCCAAGTTGCTATGTTTCTGTTACAGAGTTTAGAGATGTGACCAAATCTCTTAACGTAACAATCTGGGATAAATTTAGATACAGGGACAGTCTTCGGTGAACAACTCATATCAGGAACTTCTAGATTTATCACAGGAATGGGAATATTCTCTGGAACTTCCTCTGGAATTGGAACACCGGACAGCTAACTCTGAGATAAAGAGTCTTTCTCACAGGCTATGTGCTGTGGTGTTGGCTTGGATACAGGCCTCAAATGTTTCTGATTCCATCTAAACTCTCCTCCTTGTGATTCCACAATGTATGATCGTGGCTCTGGACAAATATTCTTCACAGCACCAATCCAATCATAACCTCTGGACATTCGCATATTTACCACTTCTCCTTCTCATAATGGATTGAGTGGTTTGCTGGTTTTATCATAGTAGGACTTCTGAGTTAGGCATTTCATCAACAGATTAGCTTTCACTGACCTGTTGTTCTTGACACATGGAGCCAACAATTGACTACTGATTGGTAATGTGGTTCTGGTTTGCCTCGGCAGATGTCTCTGAGCAGGTGATCCAAGATGTTTATCACAAGGAAGATTTCTGAGATTCAAAAGATTCAGGAAAACATCACTATTATCTCATTTTGACATCTCTAGTAAATGTTTTGCACTTTGACCTGTACGTTCTGCCAAACCATTTGACTGCGGGTACTCAGGGCTACTCGTGACATGAGTAAAATCCCATTCTCCGGCAAATCTTTTGGCTTGTAAACTGCATGTCATTGTCAGAAATAACTTTGTATGGACTACCATGCACTGCAAAATGACATTTCATCTTAGTAATGACAGTACTGGATGCTAGGTTATGAAGTAGCTCAATCTCGAACCAATTAGAGTAAGAGTCTGCTAATACCAAATAATGTTAATAATGCTGACAGTTCCATTCGAAGATGTCAGTGGCTACTGTCAACCAAGGTAGTCCAGGAATCTGGTTTAGCTGAAGTGGTTCCTTCTGTTGATGTGGCTTTGTACTATTACACACGGAACAAGATAAAAGTGCTCTCTCAATGTCTTGTGACATAGAAGGCCAAAATACTAGTCCTCTTGCCCTTCTTTCGGTAGAGTCGGTACCTGGGTGACCATGATGCAAGATAGTAATGTACTCTTGTTGCATGGACTTTGGAACAATTACTTTTAGACCTTTCATAATGATACCTTTGTCAGACAAAATATCATCAATGTATGGAAAATAAGGTTGTACTTCTTGAGGTGAACCAGATTGCTTTGATGGCCATCCTTGACTGATAAAGTGCTTGAGCCTTTGTAAAACAGGATCTGTGGCTGTGTAATCTCTCAACTTATCAAGATGTGTGGAAGAATAATATCTCACTTCCATGACTTCAAAATCAAGGTTCTGATTTTCATGCTATTCTGTGCTGTTTCTGAGCAATCTGGATAATGTATCAGCAAGATAAAGAAGTTTGCCTTTCTTGTAGACAAGAGTGAAATTATACTTTTGCAGTCTCAGCATCATGCATTGCAGTCTGGCTGAAGCTGAATGCATAGGCTTTCTCAAGATAGTGACTAAAGGTTGGTGGTCTGTTTCGATCTGGATAGGTCTACCATAAACATATTCATGGATCTTTCAACATGCAAACACAATTGCCAAAAGCTCTTTCTTGATCTGGACATACTGGATTTCAGTTTCGGTAAGAGTTCTCGATGCATAGACAATAGGCTGACCTGCTTGTAGAATGACTGCACCAAGACCAAATTTCTAAGTATCACATGAAAGAGTAACTGGCTTGTGAACATCATAGTATGTGAGAGTTGGTGGATTAGCAATTCTCTGTTTAAGGACATCAAATGCTCTTTGGTGTTGCTCTAACCAAGACCATGATACATCTTTACATGTCAGCTCTCCAAGGGGTGCTGATAGTTGACTTAAGTCTGGAATGAACTTGCCTACATAGTTATCCATACCAAGAAAACATTGCAAGGCTTGAACATTGTCTGGAGTTGGCATCTCGAGAATGGTTGTTTACGTATAAGGGTTGTAGGCCTGAACTGGTAAATAAACGACCAACATAAGTAACCTCTTATAGCCTGAATTTGCATTTCTGTGGATTGAACTTAAGATTCACTTGACGTGCTCTTTCTAGAACTTTTCTACCCAGAAAAAATTGGCTACATTGCACATCGAAAGACTTCACTTGCGGAATTTATCCCAAATGGCATTCTCAAAAATCATTACCTGCCAAACGGAGTACTGAACGTAGTGAGCAATGAAGATTTCTTGTCAAGCTGAATTTGCCAAAATGAACTCTTTGCATGTAAGACGAAAAAACAGTTGCATTTGGCATCAAGGCTGCGACTTCTTCAACTGTGTGCATTGGATGATGAGGTATTTTCAGTGCTTTATTCAAATCTCGTGGGTCAATACATATTCTGATGTCATCTGAGCTTTTCTTATGAGCTACCACCATAGAAGATACCAATTCAGTTGGAGTTGCAACTGGAGAAATCACACCTTATAGGTTCATAGGCTCATAGATAGGTACTAGGCTATCTGCCCGAGGGCATTTATAAGCCTAGCCAGAATGTATTGGCTTTTGCTGCCCCCCCCATAGATTAGTTCCATGTGCCTCTGTCCAGCAGAACCATTGAAGTGATCCCAGGGGTAAACTTTCTGTTTCCCATCCACTCGCCAAGATTTCTCTTGAAGAGTGCTAGTGAGGAGCTCTGTCTAATGTAGATTGGAATCTTGTTCCAGAGCATGGGAAGTCTCTGGGACAGGAATCTATCCCTCCAGCACGTCCTATTTATTATTGTGGTGAGGTTTAGATCCCTAGAGCATGTGGCTTGAGTGGATAAGGTTTTCTTTAGGTGGAGCATGTCCATCAATTCTGGGTTGAACATGGCCTTGTATGTCAGATAGGGATCACCTCTGAGTAGGCGTTATGCAACCAAGTACAGCTGGAGTTTCTTCAGTCAAGCTGCATAGGGCATCTGTTTTAAGCCAGTGATCCTCTTGGTGAGGTATTTCTGTAGTCTTTCCAGATGTTGCAGGTGTCTTGTAAGGTACATCCCAAATGGGGTGTTGTACATTATGATGGGTCTGATGAGTGATATGTAGAGGGGCACAATGACCTCTTTTGATCTGGATGCAAACCCTTTTGTGATTAGGTGGGTCACATAGAAGGATTTTCTAACCACTTTGGAAATGTGATTATCAAAAGAGAATAACAAAGCACAACTCAACACTCCCCAAAGCAAATGTCACGCTGCTGATAAAAGTAATTATAGTGGAAAAAGAGAATAAAGCAGCAAAGACAACCATGCAGCTCAGTTCAATTAAAATAAATCTCAGACGTAGAATCAAAACAGCAGCTTTATTTCATGCACATAGATGATAAGAGCTTTCAAAAATCAGCTTCTTCAGACCTTTAAAACAATGTGCTAGTGGTTAATGAATCCTTACATACCTTTACTAAAACAATTATGACATCATGTCACACTTTTAATTAATAGTTCCATATTAAAGGGACAGGGTTAAAAACAGTCATGCATTCTACTTCATATATAGAATACAAAATATATAGCATACAAAAATCAATATGTACATATATACATATACCCATATGGTAAAAAGGGAATATAATAGCTAAGATAAAATTATAACCAAAATTTTAAAATTACTAAACAATACTACAATCCATAAAAGTTAAATCAACTACCTAACGCGCATACTCTTAGACTTAAGAAAGGGTCTAATGGAGGCCCTCTCATTCAGTCCCTTTCCCATATCAGCTTTTAAGCGCATAATCCATTTAACTTCACTTTCTTCAGTGGTATTCCTAACATCCCCCCACCCCCTGGAAGTTTGGTTGAATAACCTCCACTACCATAAATCTAAAGACATGATCCTGTCCTGTCAAAATCACATGTTTGGCTAAAGCATTGGTAACCAAACCAATCCTGATATTATAAATGTGCTCTCTAATCCTGTTCTTAAGGTATCTATCTGTCTTCCCTATATAAAACGATTGACAGATTGACATAGCTAAAGAATGCCTTGTGGTTATCTTTGGAGTCCTTGGCAATTTTTCTTTCAAAGCTAGCCTTGTATGATTTTATGAGGGATCATAGTTTCTTGCTGATACTGATCAGGGATGTCTTCCCTTCTTGGGGTTTTACTCTTTTCTGTACTAGTTTCCTCCTTCTATTGTATAGCTTGTTTATGGCAGGGGTCCACCAGACTGGTTTCCTTTTCTTGGAGGAGTTAGTCTTGGTTTTGCTTGGGATAGCACAATCCATGCGTTCTTGTAGGTGCTAGTAGAGTGCATTAGTAAAGGATTTGGCAGCTTGGGCAGCATTATCCTTTAGCATGGGGGCTTTGAAACTTTCCACCTCGGTCTTAAGTAACGTGAAGTTTGCTTTTGAAAAGTTTTTCACAGTGGTTTCTTTGACAGGGGATGGGGGTGGAATATGGATATCCAGAGTGATTAGTTTATGGTTAGATCTAACCAGGGAGGGGTTGACCTCTGGTGTGGAACACCGGTCGCCCATGTTGGTGATGACGAGGTCCAATATGTTATCACCTCTGGTGGGGGTGTTGACCAGTTGATCCACGGCATTTGAGTTTATAAATTCTAGGAAATGTTGGGCAAGGGAGTTAGTACTTGAGTATTCCTCCCAGTTAATGTCTGGGTGATGGAAATCACCCAATATCAGGGTGTTTGGTAGGACCTTTATGTTTCCCAGTGTTTCCAGAAGTGCAGAATGGGGGTCCTGGGACATGGTGGATGATCTGTAGCAAGCTACAATTTGAATTGCAGTTTTGCCTGTTATTAGTTGCATGTGGATGATCTATGAAGCATTGTGCTGTGCCACTAACCTGGAGGTGTGGGTACCCTTGATGAATTTGGATACGCCCCCGCCTTTTGTATTTTGGTCTGGGCTTTGTGGCTGAAATGTATGGTATGAGTTGTAGCCTGGCACTGCTGGGGTGCTCTCTGGAGCCTTAAACCAGGTTTCTGTTACTGCACATATATTGATTTTCTCCATACTGAGGAGTGCCTTGAGTGCGTGATTTTTAGGTTAAGACTAATGGCATTGAGTAGCATTACCCTCAGTTTTTTGTTACTTGTGCTATTTATGGTGGTGGGTTTGTCTTTTGAGCCTTACCTAAAAAAGGCACTATGGAAGTGGCAAGAGCCTTGGCCTGTATTCGAAAGCCTAAGGGTGACAGGTGCAAGCCATCTCTAGCGAAGCAGCGTTGCTTGTTGTGCATGTCATCCCAGGCTGACAGACACTGGATCCCCTTTGAATGACACCAGAAGCTTAGCCAATTGTTGAAATTGATAATTATTTCTTTATATCGTGGTATTATTCTTGATGAGGGCAGGATGCTACTGAGGGTCAGGGTCATACCAGTCTGGGCTACGTGATCATAGAGCTCTTCCATGTCTCTTTTCATGTAGTCCAGGGAGGTATGGCTCAGGTCATTCACACCAACATGGACAATGGCAGAGTCATATTTGTACTTGTTCTGGAGTGATCTGAGTGCTTGTGTTATGTGGTGGATCCTGGCATCTGACAGGCAGCTAACAGTGACCGTCTCCTTGTTCAGCCTAGTGAGTGGAGTGTCAGTGTGCCTGTCTATAGAGTCATCTATTACTAGTGTGCTGGGTATGTTATTTTGCCTTAAGGGCTGTGATTGCGTGGCACACTGGATTTGTGTAGCATGTGTTTCATGGTTTGTATTGGGGAGTGGTGGTTGCTTGGATATCTGTTTTGGAGGTCTCTGTTGCTTTTGCAGATTTTTATTTTTAGCCTCCGAGTATGTTTACGTGTATTTATGTGTGTTTTTTTTTTGCCGGTGCTGGTTTCATAGGTCCATGTGAGACTGGTGTGATGCAGGTAATTCCCCTCTCATCTTGACTGTCTTGTTCAGTCTTGGGTTGGGAGAGCTTAGCCTCCAGTTTGGCTGTATAATTGCATCTCTTGCATGTATTAGTGTTTGGTGGTAGGAGGAGAGGGTTGTCTGTGTACATGAGGCAGTTATAACATTGCCTCAAAATGCCCAGATTCACCAGTTGGACCGGAGAGTACACCTGAAACTGCTCTTTGGACATGCCTGGATAGGTACAATGAACTGTTTTACTGATTGGCTGGTAAGGTCGAATAGAGAGCCTTGTCCTTCTCTAAAGTATAGGGGGGGGGGGTCCAGTGCTAAGGTTTATTAGTGCTTGCTATGAGTTTTGAGCAAGTGCCGGGCTGAGAAGTGAATGGTTTGAGTGCTTAAGTTGAAAGTTTGTCTAGTTCCAAGGGAAAAAATGAAGAGCAGACTTTGTGGAGCCGGGAATATTTATACCCTAGCTAACTGGCGCTGCCCGGCAAGCAAAACCGTGCTATTGTGGGTTTTATAACAGGGAAATGAAAGACATAGAAATTAGCCCAAAATGGCCAATAAACTACTAATTTCTGGCCTGAAACCACTCCTCCAGGGACAGATAGGCTGCTCAAAGCTCACCTCTCTCACAGGTGAACAGAGAAACTTCCTTCTATCAAGTAAGGTATGGGCAAACACAGAAACTTGGGACACAGCCCTGAATTCAGCCCTAACCTGAAAACTGGACTATACTAGCTTAGAAAGGTGGGAAAACAAGTTTTTTTTTTCAGAAAATAAAGCAGATACAATAAAAAAAAACAGTTTAAATACACAGAAATGGCTATCACACTTGAGTGTGTAGCCTACAACAGTTAAACAGGTAATTTAAACACAAAAATGACTTTGTTAAAGTGCAGGCAGTAAAATAAGTACAATATGTAGCTGAAACAAGCTTTTTAAATCACAGAAACTCTAAGAAAATCATAGTTTTAGGCGGAATTAGCTAAAGGTAGTAAGAAAATGCAGAAAAATTATACTTAATCACTCCAAAGTCTCTCTTTTGTCTTTCTGCTGCTGTAGAACTCTGCAGGGCACCAGATGGGAGCTTGCTGAGCTGTATACAAGTGCAAAAACCTCGCAAATGTGGGTTTTATAGCAGGGAAATGAAAGAGATAGAAATTAGCCCAAAATGGCCAATAAACTACTAATTTCTGGGATGAAACTACTCCTCATAAAATATAAAGAAACTGATTAATAGACAGACCTTACATACATACATGGTCACATCTCAACAGCTAACTACAAAATGGCAGTCAGACTTGCACGTGCTCAGTATTTATACACTTGTACAAGCCCTTGGATAGCTTCTTAAAGGTACATACACACACATTGATCTACACATATCAAAAGGAGGATTGTATTCATTAATATGGCTGATGAGGGATGAGTATAGGAGATCAATAACATATTTTGCTATTGATGTTATGCCTTTGCTATTCAGATGTAAGATGTAGAATGGCTACCTTCCCACAGTAGACCCAGGTTGCAGTCGACATGTGTTCCAAGATCTATCAATACAGAAGTGGGAAACAGTGTACTATTCATTATTTTATGATAAGCAGAAACAGTTATTATTCCCACAGGGTATGCTGATGCATTTTTGTGCAGTTGATAAAACATCCATGGCTTTGTCAGCAGTCATTAGTGCCACAAAGATAGTTTGCCACAGACCCTCTGTTTTGCTCAGGACTTCTGAGATATATATGTCAAAGATGAGGTGCCACAGCAATATCACTTCTGTTACCACACAGGTGACATGTCTGCTGCTTATGGTGAAGTCTCCCACTGTGACTGAATTTTGTTGATCTGTGATCCCATTTGCAAACCAACTGATAACATACGATTTGATATTCACCTTGGTTAGTTTCTCACCGAGACCAAATGTTGGATTGTGTTGAAGGCCTTGGCCAAGTAATGATAGGATGTGTGCACAGCTTTGACTTTGTGTATGTCTCTGGCCACAGTCTTGAATCCTACCAGGTTTTGCAGCCATAAGCTACCCTTGAGAACAAATGACTGGAACACATCTAGTGGTTGGAGGTCACATATGTCCTTGTGTCTGAGATGCATGCAAATTGTTTCTATTGCCTTACAGCAGAGTTTGCATAAAGTTATGGGTCTATAATTATACTTGCATTTTGCCAATCATCCCTTGTGTGGTTGGGAAATGGTCACTGTATTCCATTCAGTATGGACAGCAGCAGTGTTCAGACTGTGGTTGAATATGGTGCCTAGTGGAGTAGCTCACTGTTGAAGCACATGAAGAACACAGCCCAAAATGCCATCTGGTCTCATGGAGACTGTGCTTCTTGTCATGGAGAGGGCAATGGTAACTTTCTCTTTGTAGATACCACAGGTTAGAGGTGATGTTGCACACATAGTATACATATATATATATATATATATATATATATATATATATATATATATATCAGTTTGCAGATGTAAATGAAGAAAGCCATATGGTTATCCTTGGATATGTTTTGTAAATTATTAGCATAGTTGCTCTGTGAGAGTTTTTCAAGGTGTCTTATTTGCATGTTTACACTGAGGAGAGTGGATCTTCCAGTACTGGATTCTCAATGTTGTATTTGTAAACAGCAGCTTCTTTCACTTACTGTATGATGTAGTAATGACAGACATCCACAAGTATGGTTTGTATTTTCTGGAGGATCTTTGAGCGTATCAGGCATGGCTGTGTGTATACATTTGTATAGATGTATAGACAGGGCATCAGGGAGTAACTTACTATAGATGTTAATGCATTTTGTGGAAACTGGGGCTTGGAAGTAGATTAGACCATCCCTTAAGAGGGTGTAGTTACCTTGGATGATGTTTTTGAACCTGACTCCCCCTTTAAGGAGTTCAGTAGCTATATCTACTCCAAAACATTCTGCTTTATGGTTGGATTAACAGTGCAGGCATTACATATGTGCCATTACATTGTTCACTCATATTGTTGAGGAACAGGTCTGGAATATGAGATAACCCTGGAGTGGTGCACTATTTCTTCTATGGTATTTCAGTTCACAAACGCCAGGTAATATTATGCAAGTGAGTTTGTTGTCCTATAATTATCCCGTTCAATGGATGAATAGTTTCGCTCACCCCTGACTGGGTTGTTTTTTTCTACTTTAATTGTTCCATGTAGTAATAAATAGGTTGTGTGGCCTTTTATGTTTATGGACGGTGACCTATTAATGGTGATAACATGAAGGGGTTTCCCATTCGGAGTACATTGGACATTGAATAACTCCATATAGTTACCTTCTCCAACCAGTCTTGAGGCATAATTATCTTCAATGTAAATAGATACACATCCTGTGGTTCACACAACTTCCAATTGCTGTCTGGATGTTTGGAAGGCATTGTAGCCTTGCAAGGCCAAAGTACTTACTGCAACCTTGAACCAGGTTACTGTGACTGCACAAACATCAACATCTTCACTGTGAAGAGCGCTTACAGAGAGTGTAGTTTAAGATGTGAACTCTTAGGGTTTAACAGCATGACCCTTACTTTGTTAGAGTTGTATATTTTCACATAGATAATTCTGCTTTTATGACCTTGCCTAATAAAGGAATTATGGTTCAGTCAAGTGCCTTATGTCTGGCAAAGCAGTGTGCTGTATCCACTATGTCATCCCACACTGACAGGTACTGTATCACCTTAGAATGGCACCAGAAAATTAGGCAATTTCAGAAAATCTGTTCTTTATATAGTGGTATCATCCTAGCCAAGGGTATAATGCTGCTCAAACATAGGGATATACCTGGTTGGGACCCATATTTACATAGCTCAATCACATCTGTGTTCATACATTTCATATAGTCATGTCCCAAGTTGTGCATACCAACATGAAGTATGCTGGATTAAGAGCGGGACTTGTTGTTGAGAGACTTGATTGCATGTATGCTGTGATGATTAACTCTGCCAGACAGCTGACACTAAACTTATCCTTGTTTAAGCTGGTGAGTGGGGCACCCGCACATCTCACTATACAGTAAACTATTATAAAACCCTTTGGGATAATGCTCATTGCCTTAAGCACTTCTGTGGTGAGACACTGGTAATAATATTTCTTATCTGTATTGTTTGCTTTGAGTATAGTGTTAGATGTAGCATGATTGTGTTTTGAATGTGTCTGCTGTTTAGGCTCTTTTGTGGAGAGTACCTCTACACATGATGGTATGCGCTGAGTGCATATTATGAGTAGGAGTCGAGGTATGTGAAAGGACAACCTGTTTAGTGCTGCTGTTCTGGAAGCAAGAGAGCACTGATTCCAGATTTCTGCTATAGGTAGATCTCTTGAAAATTGTACTTCAGTGATGTAGGCTGTTCAGTATACATAAGGCATTATCTGCACTGAGTCAAAAACTCATGTCAACTATGCTAGCAGGGGAAACAGAGGGAAAATGATAGGTGATAATGGGAGGTTTGAAACTGGTATCTGCACAGAGAATGCAAAAAGGTGGGGATATGTGATCTGACTGCTATTTTCAGGGGGCTAACCTATGGGGAGTACATTAGGAGGTCATTTATAAGGTGGATCAATACTTCTGTTATTGATAGGTAAGTGGTTAAATTGCTCCTTGTTATGTAACAGAGGTTCTGACAGATAGATCTGCTCTGCTACAGAGCAGCAGCCAATTGTATTTGAAGATAAGTATATTGAGGTTTCTGCATGTGTAAGGGCAAAGTGCTACAGCCTCTGCACACATCCAGAGCAGAGCAGGTAATACAAAGACACGCTGTTAAAGCTCAAACTGAATCTAGAAATGCTAACCTTCAAATAGATACTCCTACTGTACATTCCTGCCACAAGTGTACAGATGGGGTTTCTCCAAACATATGTGTCATCTTCTTCTTCTTCTTTTGGATAGTACCATTAGAGGTCACCACGGCAGATCATATGCTTTCATTTCCACCTGTCCTTTGCAGATTTCTCTGTCACACCAACTGCCTGCACATCCTCTATCACCACATCCAGAAAACCTTATCTTAGGCCTTCCTCTTTTCCTCTTACCTGGCAACTCCATCCTTAGCATCCTTCTCCCAAAATATCCCACATCACTCCTCAATACATGTCCAAACCAACACAATCCCACCACACTGGCTTTGTCTACAAACCGTTCAACCTAAGCTGATACACTAATATATGGATTAACTCATTCACTCCAACAGAGCTCAGCAAGTTTGTGCTGTAACTTTCAATGGGTGGACCCTATGCCTTTTGATAGAATCAAATTGTGTCCTCACATTTCAAACAAATGTTCATATCTCTGGGACCATAGTGGCCAAGAAAGAAGTATAAATGGCAAATTCTTCAGCACAATCTATTTTTATAGTAGTAGTATTCTTTAATTTCTAGGTCTTAAACCAAATTTTATAAGTCACTGTAAACATGGTAACTATTACATGTCTAGTATTTTGTAAACAGCTTACAATATCTCAGCAGCATTTAGGTTACACACATACTGTCAGCAGCATTTTATTCATCTAACTGAGAGCATTCATATGAGGCTAAAGAGTTCTGTCTGTGTTACTTGGTTGTTGAGATATTTAGAAAAATTAGAAAATTATATCTATATAAATTAATATTATAAAAACAACAATTAATGTCTATTTACCTGCACTAGACAGAGGTCAAATATTAATGCAATTGAGTTTGCCATTGTGTAAGCTTTAAGATGAAACCTTTTATAACCTTGTATATAGCATGGTTTTGGAATTATTGATGCACATACGAACAAGCAATATTTTACACCTAGAAGCATCAGTAAGAGTTAACTGCAGATGCACCTGGAGGTGTCACTCGAATATAATGAGTTAATACTCCTATCCATCCTCAGCACATCCAATGCAAATCTTAACATCTGGAACTCTGCCAACACCTGTTATGACGCCTGTCTTTTTGTCAGTGCCACCGTTTACAGCCCATATAATACAGCTAGCCTCACTATCATCTTCTAGACCTTCCCTTTCACTTTTATTGGTACCTGTCTGTCAAAACCCACTCGTGACACTCTTCTCCACCCACTCTGCCCTGCATGCACTCTCTTCTTCACCTGTCTTCCACATTCACTACTACTCTGAACTGTTTATCCCATGTAGTTCAAATTATATACCTTTGTCACGAAAGGAGATACTGCCAGCCCAGTTATCTGGAATTTTGTAAATAAGTGCATGTCATTTGTGAATATCAACATGATTCATATAAGATATTTGTGTTACAAATGTATTAGAGCTGTATGTCATGTAAGATAGCTTGTACAGACATGTGCTGAAGAAGTATTTTACAAAGTGTTGTTTGAAATGTATCCACAGTGTACCCTACTGGAATAGAACAGAAATGCACATACACTATTATAACTGTTTAAATGCATATATTTTAAGGGCAATGGGGGACTTTTTCACAGTGCTTTATAAATGTAGACCAGAATGCAAGCAAACAGCATGGCAGATGAGACAGCTGTGATCCCAATTATTGTTAGCAGCAATGAATGTTCTCCTTGGTCAAAGGAAATAAGCAATTTTATGGGAGGGAGATGGTGGACAGCCAGCCAAGAAATGGAGCACTTTTGTTTCAGGATGGAGTGTTAATACAGCTACACTTTAACCATAGGTAGTAGGTAAATGAAGTCCTAATATCCCCTTATAGGAAGATGGTGAAGCTTGGGAAGTTGTTGCATGGGGGGGGGGGGTAGTATGGACATTCTGAGTTATTCAGAGTAGAGAATCAGCAGTTTTGTAGGGGAATAATAGAGTGAGAGGGTCAGCAGTCAACAAACTAGAGGTACAAATATTAGGAAAGAATGGAAGCGGGTTAAATAAGCAGAAGCTTAGGAACATAAAGCCACAAAGTGAAATATGTAAGCTGATGATGTTGATGATGATGATGATGATGATGATAATGATGAAGAGATGGAGAAAAGAGGAGAAATTAGAAGGAATCTAATGATGAGACTGAACTGGGAGAGGTTAAATATGAAACAGTGTGATCCAACTCCCTGGTAAACAAGGCGGTTACCGAGAGGACATGTGGTGTGCTATCAAAGTTCTAGCGAGGCTGTTGCAGGTTTCTTCTTTTCTCCCAGAGAATGGTCACAGTATTACAGTAGTTGTGAATAATGTCTGAACTGAAGGAAAAATAACAGAACTGGAATGAAAAAGTGAGAAGCACAGCAATGAATAAGTAATATGAGCATCGTAGAACTAGGGTTACCCAATTTAATGAAGGCCAGAGGGAAAAGAGTAAAGTAAAAAAGTATGGGGGTGCTCACCCTCAGGATGCTCAAAGGATAGTTCAGAGACTTGAGAGCTGCTTATTCACAAACCAGTGTTTACATTTCAATGTAAGTATCAATAGTATTTAAATTGAATGACAGCTTATGATTTGCCCAAATTTATACTTAGTACATGGCTGTTATTCATTCCTGCTATGTTAGTACAGAACTGACAGCTGATGCCTCACTCAGTATGTGGCCTTATAGACAGAGGGTACTAAAGTGGTATTAATATGCATGTGTGTAAGCAAGGATTACTGTGGTTTCACACAGAGGTCAAAAATTAAGAATGGGAGTTATTGTTTTTTTTTTTTTTTCTGTTTTATTCATTTATTTATTTATTATTCTTTAACTCAGCTGTCTCCTGCAATTTGTTGTTTACAAAATGTAATCATTTCCAAGGACTAAGCATGAGAATATTATACATTAGTAGTTGTACAGAGAATAAGCATGGATGTTACAGAGGATCATGATTGGGTCATTGGTCATAACTGGCTTATGTGTTCAAGACATGGATGCCAAGAAAATCATCTCAGGAGTAAAATATGCTGTAATCAACCGAGAACACAGAAAGAGTTGATGAGTAAATGGCCAACATGGAAGTTGAAAGATCAAAGGAAAATGTGAAATATGTGTGGTGGCTATCACAGAAAGAAGTAAAGGGTGACAACTTAAAGAGCCAAAGCAAAGGCATTTGTGAAATTCTATAAATAATTATTAATTTACAGGAATGATGACAGGATAAAAGGAGGGAACTGGAGTGGAGTGAAAACTGCAAAAATGGGTTCAGCTGAATGAGGTGGACAGAAGAGCAATTGGAAATAGAGGTAAAAAATTAGAACAGTTGCCCATTTCTAGAATGTGAAAGACTGGCAGAGAGAAATGTTGGTGTTCCAACAGAATATGAGAAATTGGTAAGATGGCATGATAAATTGGTAAGACAGAATGTGGCTGAATAGCTAAGGGTATTATTTAATGAAGTAAAAGAGGGAAAACATCCCAGGGAATGCAGGAAAAGTGATGATGGGGACTGTAGGACTGCCAAAAGGGAAGGAAGATGAAGACAACCAGGAATTACTGACCAATATCTTAATCAATGAAAATGCAAAGATTTTTGTCAAAATGCTGGCTAGCAGATTAGAAGTGATTTTAGAAAAGATGGTGGAAAATGGACAGATTGGTTTTGTGACAGGAGGGTCACTAATAGACCACTCTGAGATTGGTTTTGTGCTATTTGGACAGGGTAAAGGTAATGTGGAAGCCAAGATGTAGGCATGGCTCTATCTGATATGAAAAAAGGCATTTAAGACAACCAAACTGAGAACTATGTAAAATGTTTTGGAGTAGGTGAACACAGGAGAAGGGTTCAGAGTAAAAGAGAAAAAAATAGACACCACAGGGAACCTAACGTTTACATATTACTCAGTAGGATTTGAGTGAAGAAGGTGAGGGTGGCAGTGGGACAGGAGCAAGGATTTCTGGTACCCTGCTGCCCCAGCTGTTTTTACCAGTAATAAAAGTGTTGGCTAGGAGAATCAGGAAGTGAATTTGGTATGAGATGGAGAGTGGGACGAAATAATTTCTTTATCCACGGTTGCTGCGGTGGTGGTGCTGTGGTAGCATTGTCGCCTCACAGTAAGACATTGTCCTGTTCGATTCTCAGCTAGAGCGTCTTCTGTGTAGAGACATGCGTGAATGGGCGTGCCTTCGTTGAAGGTTGTGTGTCAGGGCCGGCAACTCGGCACATAAAAATCTACTGCCAATCATTAGCGGGCCAGAGTTCCACTGTGGCAACCCCTAACCGGGAAAAGCCGAAAGACACAACAACAACTGTTGAAAATAATATATTCATTGGAGGATGTCAGCAGAGACCACAATAGGGGGCCAGAATAATCTGGGAATTTGACATCTTCAAACATCAGATGAGACTGGAGTGTCATGTAAACAAATAGGAGGTAATGCCCTTAGGGAGGATGGCAGAGTAATGCTTGGGTCTGCTGACAGGTTGCAAAATTGGAAAAGTACTCAGGGATTAAAATATGCCTAAAGCTTGCGCAGACAGCACAAGAAGATTGCAAGGAATGGGTGGAGAGGGTGAAGAAGAAACTGAATAAGTGATCAGCAAGGGTTAGTTTGCCAAATGTAGGATTTCAATAATAAGAATGGTGGTACTGTTATTTTACCAGATGTGGGATGTGGGGGTCATGCAAAATTATTGTGATGTATTTGTGTGAATAAAGAAGCAGGCTGTAACAGATAGAGAAATCAGTTAGGTTCATAGTGCATGACACAGTTATTAATCAAGTAGCTTAAGTGGGCAACATGTGGGGGGGTGAAGGTAACTATGTACAGTGTTATCAGATATACAGAATGGGAATGTAAGACTGGTTCTGTCTAAAATGATGTTCACTTTTTTACTTTTATATTTGGGACTGTGAAAATCCTTGTGAATGTGTAATTGTGAAAATATGGATGCAAGCATCCTTAATAAAGAAAAATATTCAGTCCAAAAAATGTGAAAAGTAGAGTGTTGAATTAAGCATTCATTTATTTTCAAACTAGGTTCTGAAGAGAGATAGAGCCTATTCTGGCAAGGAAATCAGCATAACAGCCGGGTAAAAAAAAAACTATCAGGATGCCAGTCCAACAAATGATAAATACAAACACAGACCTATAGACATTTCAGGGGATCACCAATTAAAGTTCTGGCATGCATTTAGGATATGGGAGAAAACTGAAGATCACAGCAAGAGTCACATTTATTGATGACTGCAAACTGTGAATAATTACTATAATAAAAGATGTTTAAATTCTCCAAAATAGTTTGCAAAAAAATGTGTGTATTATTAATAACCTCACATTTAATATCAGTAAATGTCACATCGTGTGATTTGGCAAAAGGATATAAATTATAATCACAAGTCATAAAAAACACCAATATTAAAGATCTAGAAACAATAGAAGACTGGTTAAACTTTGACCAATGTGTCCTTCAGTGTCCCATCTAATTCCAGAGAGATCAGAGTACCATATTATACATCACTGATCTGAGCTATTAGGAAATACAGCTCTGAATTCAGTAACCTTCAAACAAGCTACTCAAAAGAATTTGCAATTATGTGATTCCTTATAAGAAATATTAGACAGATGGAAAACTTGATCTATTCAAAAAGGCTTCAGGAACTGTCATTAGATTCTGCTTTTAGGTTACCAAGACATGATCTCTGCTTTGACTATTAGGTAATATCTTATTCTGTTTGATTCTATGCCTAAAATGTTCATTTGTGTGTGCTAACATCAGATCAGGAACCGTAATACAGTCTGCTTAATATGTATACAATGGTCCAGGTAATAATTTAACTTTAATATGGATTTAAATTCATCCTATTATAGCTGTGTTGTTCACCATTACCCAGCTGTTTGCTGATTTACCAGCTAAAGCTCAGTTATCCCTCCAAAATCTGATGCAAGGTTCTTCTATTGTATTAGAAGCGGAAGACTCTTCAGAGCTGGTCAGCAAAGATATTCTTGTAATTGGAGATTCATTTATTAGAGGAACTGATGCTTATATTTGCAGAGAAGATACTGAACATTGTATAGTGTTATTCTTGCCAGGAGCAAAACCAGAAGATGTGAGACAAGCCTTATAAAGCCTTAATGAAAGGAAGTATGGATCTGTTTTCATTCATGTTGGTACAGATGATCTCATCTGCAAGCATTCTCTGACTGTTAGTAGGGAACTGACAGCCCTCTTAGATAGTATAGCTTGTACTGGTGTTAGGACGTATTTTTCACAAATCTCCTATAGAAAGGATAGTCAAGTCATTATGAATGAAAAGATTTTTTTGGCAAATACCTACAAGGAATAAATGTCCTGTTTTAGAAAATGGAAATGTGTAGAGCATCCAAGCCTAGTTTTGGGCACATATGTGTTCAGACAGGATGATGTGCATTTGTCAAGATCAGGGAAGAGAATTTTTGCATCAGATATTTTGCAACATTTTTCAAACACTAGGCAGGATTTTTGCCAGGTTGAAAATTTAACAGTTCACAGATAGCAACATTTGATGCATCTCTGATAGCTGTTAATGCTATGAGCATTAATAATAAAGATTTTTTTTATTGGAAAATTTGCTACATTCCCACAAGACTGATGTTGTTATTGTTTGTGAAACATGGTTAAAGAACAATGACTGGAAACCAGTTCAGTCAGTGTATAAATGTTTTTACTGTAACAGACATTCTAACAAAAAATCAGGTAGAGGTGTTATGATCGGGATTAAAGATAATTAAGAGACCTGTGATTATTACATGTTCAATGATAACACCAATACTACAGACTGTGTAACTGTGACAATAAAGACAACCCTGGAACATATAACAATTTTTGGAGTGTATAGACCACCAAAGTCAAGTGCAGATGAACTAGGGGAATTCATACATTTCTTGCATGAAACACAGAAGGGAAGAATAATATCATCTGGGGACTTAAATTTACCAGAAACAGACTGGAATAATATTGATTCGACAACATTAGTAAGGAAATTATTCACAACATATATTCAGAAAGAACAATTCCTTCAGATTGTAAAAAAAACTACCAGGGGATGGAACATATTAGACATTGTTTGTGCCCTAAAGAAATTACTGTTACTTCGAGTCAAGTTTTACCACTACTGATGTACAGTGATCATGAGGTTATAAAGATTAATGTGTTGCTAGATAATTCTGCCAAACTGAAATCTAAACCAAATTCACATAAGATTAATTACAGATTATATGGAAGCAAAACAGTCACTATGTAAAACTAACTGGAGTGAGGTATTCAGTGGAAAAACTGCAGATGGATTTTGGAAAGTTTTGAAAGAGAAATTGTTTGAGTGCAAAAAAATTAAAAAAATGTTTAACATCAGGATCTAGGCATACAACATCAATGGGATATATTTCCATAAGAACAAGATATCTGATTAAGGTGAGAGACAAAAAATATAAGAAATGGAAGAGATGTCAAACTACAAACTTTGAAAACTGAAATAAACAAGGTGAACAAACAGATTAAGCATAGTGGGATACAAGATCAAGAAAAATTTGAAGAAAATTTATATAAAGGTATTGAGCATAATAGAAATTTTTTTAGATACATAAGATGTGGAAGGAGTAAAGACACAAAAATTGCTACACTGTGTGCAGATTCTAAACTTTATTTTCAGACACAACAGATTATAGATATATTTACAAAATCTGATACAAAACAGTTTGGCTCCACAAAAGGGGTGACATGTTGTCCTAATAACATCCAGGCAACCCCAGTTACTGGAATCAAATTAGATTATATTGAAAAAGAACTACACAAACTGTATCCAAACAAAGCACAGGGAGGACATGGAATTAGTAACAATGACCTGAGAACACTTCACCACAAACTTATGGTACCATTATATCTATTATTCACCAGGTCATATAAATATGGGGAGATTCCTCAAGATTGGAGCCATGCGCTTATGAATAGGACAAAGCCAGATTCATATAGACCCTTAAGTCTACTTCCATGTTGTGGTAAAATAATGGAGAAGGTAATATTGGATAAGTTATTGTCAGAACTGGATAGGTTGGGACTTGAAACCATATATCAGCATGCATATGTTGAAAACAGATCTGTTACCACCTGTAACATGATGTTCTATAACAATATAATAACAGCTAAGAATGAAAAATTGTCTTGTGATGTAATTTATATAGATTTAACTTCAGCATTTGACAAGGTCACACACAAAACACTGATCAATACATTAGTACAACTAGGTATTGATGTACTCTTGATAAGATGGATAACTGCATGGCTTACAAATAGGATATGGCAAGTATCATACAGCAACTGGACAGGTGAACTTGTTGGTTATAGTCAGGGTGTCCCACAGGGCTCTGTTCTAGGCCCTTACTTGTTTAGATTGTATCTTTCAGACCTAACTTTTTCATCTGAGGTGTTCTACTGTCTATATCCAGACAACCTGAAATTGGGTAAACTGATTATATGTGTTACAGATAAGGCATGTCTGCAAAATAACTTGACTAAATTGACCATTTGGGCACGGGAGAATAATATACTGATAAATACATCAAAAACTAAGCATATGAGATTTGGGAGACATAAATTGAAAGGTGAATATTTAATACAGCACACAGTGATTGAAACTGTGGACTCATTTAAGGACCTGGGTACATTGGTAGATTCAGCTATGAGTTTTTCCAATCATATCAACCAATTGGTTAATGATAGTTATAGAACTATAGGTTGTATTAAAAGATTTATACAGTCTAGGAAATCAAAAATGATGAAGTCATTGTTTGTTAGTTACATTAGACCTAAACTTGAGGATGGAATAGCAATATGGAAACCCTATAAGAAAACAAGCATGAGTTAACTGGAAAGAGTACAGCAGAAATATACCAAGTGCATCTAAGGATGTGAAAATTTAAGCTATTATGAAAGACTAAAATATCTGAACTTGTACAGTGTCTCTTATAGATATCTAAGAGGAGATCTTATTCAAGTATATAGGGCATTTAGAAACAGCTACCTTTGGGAATGTTTGGGGTTATCAAAAAGTAGTAGAGAACAGACAACCTATGTAGAAGGTTCTATAGGAATGAGAAGTGTGCTAATTGGTTCTCTGACAGAATAGCCAATGCATGGAACAGACTACCAAATTACATTAACGCAAGTACTAGTTTAGATATTTTTGAGAACAGCCTGGTCACTTATTATGGGAACAAATGTTTTGGTTTATTGGCAAGCTAGAAGGGTGTTAATGCCCATGCTTGACATATTTGTATGTATGTATATACTACATGAATTCAGAATTTGAGTGTTGGTTCTTCTCATGGTTCATTGGATAGAACATTAACAGCTGAGTCTTTTCCTAGAAATTTGGAGACTGATACAGTTGAGAATTTAAATAAAAGTACAGCAAATCCGTTCTATACTCAACATCATAGTACAAAAATAACAGTAGTATTTGCAAGATTCTTGGGTTTGTTTAGATATGTTATGGAATTATCAGTTTTTAGGCACTGAAACTATGCTTATTTCAATGGATGTTGTTGCATTATATACTTATATTTCTTGGGAAACTGGAATTGAATTTGTGCAAGGTTCTACTACATGAATTTGGAATTTGAGTGTTGTTTTTTCTCGTGGTTCATTGGATAGAATGCTAACAGCTGAGGTGTTTCCTAGAAATTTGGAGAATTATGCAGTTTTGAATTTAATTAAAAGTACTGCAAATCCATTCTCCAACTTGAATTTTAGTTCTAAGGCCAGTTTACTGGCAAACGGATGTGGCACTTTTGAGCAAACATGTAAGTCATTGATTTATGATTTAGAGTCCAAGTTCTTGAAACTGAACTGTTTAGAGTAAAAAAAAAAATCATCACTTGGACCATTGTATACATATTAAGCAGATGCCAAAAGGATTATGTATATATAAGTTTCCCAATGGTATTACACAACAAGATGATATTTATCATGTACTAGTCAAGTTCCTTAATAATACTGGGCTAATGATACTTAAACATGTTATTGATTTTAATTATTCTAAAATAGAAACTTTAGGTAAGGCTGTCATGGACTTGGATGTTGGCATTAGACAGCATCATTGTTTCCATCATTGGGCTACGTTGCATCACAGAATTCCAGCTAAAACTGACAGGCACATAACAACCATCATTGCACATAAACAAAAGAAGCTTAAAAGGGATGTGGAAAGTTATTTACGGAATTATGCTTATCCTTTAGTTACATTTATTAACAAAACTTTTCAACATGGTGTGACTAATTCTTCTGATCATGTTAATATGCCTGTTATGTCAACTCAGTCCTTTACATTTGAAACAACTAATTCTAATTTTGATTCTGAGTTTCCACCTTTGGCCACATACTCATAGAACTATTATGGCAGTGTTCCCAATAATGATTTGAATCAAACCATTGACAGTTGTTTTCACATGGAATAGAATGCATCAAACTAAGGAACTCTGATGGTCAACAGAGTCAGAAGTCAGCAGAAGACAAGGGCAAGAGGCCGGCAGAGAAGGGATTTGGCTGTCCAGTTTTTAATCTTATTCCTTTACACTTTAATGATGACTGCAGTCTTTTAGATAGAAGTTTCACCTTTATTCCTGTTCTGTGAACCAACTATGCACAACTGATTGGTGACTTTAAGTTATATGTTAGAAAATTAAATTTAAAATATATTCAGGTGACCTAAATGTGTCATGTAATCAAAGTACTTATAATCCATGTTTACTTAATACTCTCAGTGTATTTTCAGAATATTTTTTCATGATTTTAAAACTATGCTCAGTAAGAAAAATGCCAAGAAGCTTAACTTAACATAATGAATACAAAGTTTTTACTAATCTGGCTTGTAATGAACAATTAAGAATTATGAAGACCAATAAAGGTAATGTCATAGCTTTGATGGACAATGAAAGCTACAGAAAATGCAGATATGAGATGCTGTCTGACAACAATTATTATAAATTAGTACCCAAGTATGTTATGTCAGAAAAGTTTAATCAAGTCTATACTGTTTTATTTGATTTATTAACTATATATTGAATATCACATATATGAGTTTTTAAAAAATGATCATCCCAGAATAGGAGTCATTTTTGGAGTCCACAAAATTCATAAGGCTGCGACTAATCCCCCTTTTTAACTAACTGTCTCTGCTAATAACAGCAAAACTGAATACACAGCCATATATTTGGATTCTATACTCAACCCCATAGTACAAAAATCACAATTTTATTTGCAGGATTCTTGGGTTTGTTTAGATATGTTATGGTATTATCCGTTTTTAGGCTCTGAAAATATGTTTATTTCAATGGAAGTTGTTGCATTATATACTTGTATTTTTTTTGGGAAACTGGAATTGAATCTGCACATTTTTATTTAAGCAAGTTTACTTCTTTACAAACCAGCAAAATCTATACTATTTAAGGACACCAGATACTCTTGATTCCATGGCAAAGGGTTACGGCTGATGCGGTAGTCACATCTTTCTGTAAAAACCTATTTTTAACAAATGATCATTGGTTGAATGCCTACATTACTTGCACGTGCTGAAGACCTCATCACTTGCATTTATAACTGTAAGCAACAAACAAATGCATTGTCCCTACTTTATCACTATACTATGTACAACCTCTGTATTCTTTAGTTTGTGCATAATGTTCTGATTGTATCTTGTACCATGGTGTCTAAAAAGCATCTGTAACCATTCCACTTACCCTGTTATCAAACTGAAATAAATAAATAGCTAGAAGCTCATTTTTCCTACCAATTATAAATAGAATTTTTTGTAAGACAAATATACTCCTGAATTTCATCACTGCTTATAACCCTGGTTATTGTTCTTAAGGGCTGATTCAATCAGCCAATACCTCTTCTAATAATAAAAAAAGTCATGTTCCTTAAGCAATACACTTTGCATCTTTATGTTATGTCCAGTTCTTATCATCTATCTTATTTTTCAAATGCTGGCACTGACCTGGATTCTGACCTGGATTTAAAATTTCAACAGATCCCCCCCCCCCACCACACACACACACACACATGCACTCTCTATTTACTTGACATCTGATGTGATATATAACCTGCCATTTTGTTACTTGTTAACAATATCTTGCTTGTCTGTATAGCTATAAACTATGATATCTTAAGATCTTCAGAACCATACAAATATATATATATATATATATATATATATATATATATATATATATATATATATATACTTTAAGGGACTGTGGTGTGTGTGTGTGTGTGTGTGTGTGTGTGTGTGTGTGTGTGTGTGTGTGTGTGTGTGTGTGTGTGTGTGTAGCTGTTCATAAAAGAGTAACAATGTTTTGTTTCCAAATGGAGTTACCTATTTTTGAGCAGCTGTAAATCAGACCCACCTTTCCTACAGCCTTCTCACAATGTTTTTTCACCTCTCAGTTATCTGGTATGTAAACTATAGGTTCACACTTTGCTATAGTTGCTGTACTTGTTTCTGGATTTTTTTTTCCTTTTCACAAGCTTTACTTTATATTTTATACATCTAAACATGGCTCCAATCATATCAAGTCCCTTTCTCAGTTTTATTTCTTATTGTGTTTATTGTTAGATTTGGTACTGTCTGATATTTTTTTTATGTTTCATAATGACATTTATCAGCAAGAAAAATGTGTAGTTGTGGGTGTTAGAATGACTCCTGTATTTGCTAATTTGGTCATGGCTTGGTGTAACACGATTTTTTAGTCAAGCATCGTTATTATCACCATGTTTCTTTTTATAAACATTACAGAGATGACTTAATATTTATCTGGAATGGTACATGGGATGACTTTTTGGTTTTTCTAGCAGCTATTAATAACAGTACTGATTTTCTTAGATTTGCTGCTAGTGCCAGAGGCACTTCTGTGAATTTTTTAGATTTGCTGATCATTATTGAAGTTGTGCAAAAACAATTTCATAGTCAGATATTTCATAATTCTACATTTGTAAACAGTTATTTACATTTTTCCAGTATTATGAAGTGAAATATTGTTAGAGGGCAGTTCATTTAAGTCAATTAGTTAGTGATGATACTGTCTATTTAGCAGAATCTATCAAGTTAATTAAGTTATTTGAAAGTTTTGGTTATCCAACGACCAGGTTAAATGATATTTCTGAAGAAATCATACAGAAACCTACTGAGATATGTTATCCCATTCTATCTAAGGGTTACAAGATTAAAGTTAAAAGTGAAGAACACAGCACTTTTATAAATTCATTCACACTTCCCATTTGTAGAGATGCAACTAATATAAGGAATATTGTCAACAATAATTGGAACAGTTTTCGGTAATAAACAACTGGCTAAGATTAATAGTGAAATTCCCTATTTTATTTATAAAAATGTTCTAATTTGTTTAGTTGTTTTAACAAAACTAATTATAACGTAGTTGCTACTAACAGGAACATACCTTACAGTACTTATAGGTTCATAGGTTCATAGGTTCATAGGTTCATACTAGGCTATCTGCCCTAGGGCATTTATAAGCCTAGCCAGAATGTGTTTGGCTTTCGCCACCCATTTTAAATTTATTTTGCTATGCCCTTTTTCGAGGTTAGTATACTGTGCCTCTATCTAACAGTGACACAGAAGTGATACCCGGGGTAAACCTACGATCTACCATCCACTCATCAAGATTCCTCTTGAAGAGAGTCAATGAGGGACTCTGCCTAACCTGGACTGGGATTTTATTCCAGAGTGAAGGGAGCCTCTGGGTTATGAATCTGTCTCTCCAGCATGTCCTATTTATTTCAGTGATGAGGTTCAAGTCTCTCGAGCGCGTAGCTCGATGGGATTTGGATTTTCTGAGGTGCAGCATGTCCATTAATTCCGGGTTGGACATGGCTTTATACGTCAAGCACAGATCTCCTCTGAACAGGCGGTACGCCACTGAGTAGAGCTGGAGTTTCTTTAACCGGGCAGCATATGGCATCTGTTTGAGCCCTTTAATCCTCTTGGTGAGGTACTTTTGGGGTCTTTCCAGTTGCTGCAGGTGTCTGGTAAGGTACATCCCAAAAGGGGCATTGTACTCAATTATGGGCCTGATGAGGGATGAGTAAAGAGGCACGATGACCTCCCTGATCTAGATGTGAATCCCTTCATGATTAGGTGGGCTATATAAAATGTTTTTCTAACCACTTTGGCCACGTGGTTGTCAAATGAGAGATTGCTATCAACTTGGGTCCCCAGGTCCCTAATTACTTCTTCTGTACTTAATGGATTTCCACCTATGTGGTAATTTGTGGGCACTTTGTTTTTGCCAAAGGGGATGACTATACACGTTTTGGCATTTAGCTTGAGGCCATGGCTCTGGCACCAGTTGTCTGTTTCTATGAGGCCCTTTTGGAGGATGCTTGTGTCGACTGGAGAGTCGATTATGGCACCCAGTTTGCAGTCATCTGCGAACTTGGTCAGCCACAGTCCTTCCGTGTTGGCCTGTACCTCCGAGAAATATATACCGAACAAGAGAGGTCCCAGGACTGAGCCTTGTGGGACACCACTTGTAACTGGTTTGGAGTCTGACATGGCTCCAGCAATTCTAACCATGTGGGTTCTGTCCTTGAGCCAGTTTGCAATCCATCTAATGACATAGGGGTTTATATTTAAGCTGGTGAGCTTATCTATAATGCCCGAGTGGGGTATTGTATCGAAGGCTTTGCGAGGTCCAGGTAGGCTGTGTGGACCACCTTCCCTCGTCAATGGCCTTGGTGACTGTTTCAAAGAAATCGACCAGGTTTAAGAGGCAGGATCTGCCCTTAACAAAGCCGAACTGGGTAGGATCCAGTGTTTGTAGGTCCCCAATATCTTTATTTATGAGGTCCATGATGATCCTTTCCATAGCTTTGCAGACCAAGCTAGTCAGGCTTATGGGGCGATAGTTTCCAGGATCCGTTGAGGCACCACCTTTATGGAGAGGGACCACTGTTGCTGTACGCCACTCTTTGGGCACATATCCTGTAGTAAGCCTGTGACTCAACAGTAGTTTTATGTTTGGGTTTAGCTCTTCTTTGACTTCATGTAGGACGCAGCCCGCAACACCATCTGGTCCCATTGATGCTGTGTTTTTTGCTTTGGAGAGGGCGGCTCTTACCTGAGCATCTGAGATGTCTGGGGGGCAGCACTCTGCTGGGATAGATATTTGCCCTTTTGGTGGGGAGGGGGGGAGAAGTTTTCGCTGAACCTGTCAGCTAGGATGTTGGCAATGTCTGTGGGTTTGGTGTATTTTTGTCATTTTGGACTAATTCTGAGCATATCTGGGAATTACCACCCAGGTTCCTAACATAACTAAAGAAAGCCTTGTGATTATCCTTAGTGTCCTGTGCAATTTTTCTCTCGAAGCTGGCCTTAGACAATTTTATGTGTGCCTGTAGTTTTTTGCTAATACTGATCAGTGATGCCTTCCCTTTTGGGATTTTGCTTTATCATTTAGTAGCTTCCTCCTTCTATTGTATAGTTTGTTTATGGCTGGGGTCCACCAGACAGGACGTCTGCCTTTGGAGGATTGGGTCTTGGTTTTATTTGGGATCACATGATCCATGCATTCCTGAAGGTGTTCATAGAATGCGTTTATAAAGGATTCTGCGGTCTGGGCTGTATTTTCCACAGGCCGGGGCTTTGAAGGATTCCACCTCAGTTTTGAGGAGTGTAAAATTTGCTTTAGAGAAGTTTTTCACTGTGGTTTTCTGGGCAGGGGTGGGGTCGGGATGTGAATATCCAGTGAGATTAGTTTATGGTCTGATCTTACCAGTGAGGGATACACTTCTGGTCTGGAGCATAGAGTCCCCATGTTGGTGATGATCAGGTCCAGTATGTTTTCCCCTCTTGTGGGAGTGGTAACAAGTTGTTCCATAGCATTTGAGTTTATAAATTCTAGGAACCTTTGGGCTAGGGTGTTGGAGCTAGAGTAATGCTCCCAGTCTATGTTTGGGTAGTTGAAGTCGCCCAATATAATGGTGTTTGGAGAGACCTTCATATTTTCCAGTGTTCTCAGGAAGGCCGAGTGGGGTTCCTGGGTTTGGGAGGGTGGTCTGTAGCAGGCTATAAACTGGAAGGCAGTTTTACCCACTGTTAGTTGCACATGGATAGTCTCTGATGCTTCGTGCTTTGCCACCAACCTGGAGGTGTGGGTATCTTTGATGAATATCGATACTCCCCCTCCTTTTGTGGTTCGGTCCAAGTTTTGGGGCCGAAAAGCATGGTATGAGGTATAACCTGGTAGTGCTGGGGTGCTCTCGGGAGCCCTGAACCAGGTTTCTGTTACTGCACAGATATCGATGTTCTCCATGCTAAGGAGAGTTTCGAGTGCGTGCATCTTATAAATGCCAAACTTGCAAAATATGCCATTATATTTCTAACACTAGCTCTATAACTATGCAAACTTCAGGTAAAATTTTGACTGTAAATAACAGGTACACCTGAAAAGCTAAACATGTTGTTTACCTTGCCCTTTGCATTTCTTGCCCAACTTTCTATGTTCACAAAACTAATAGGATGCTAGCAGAGCATATTTATGAGCATGTTTTGGCCATCAAGAACAAAGATTCTAATAACACGTTAGCAAGACTTTTTTTGTTACACCATAATTATAAACAAATTGAATTTTCTGTTATTGATAAGTTATCTGATATTAGTCATGGTGAGGATCATTGTAACATGCTTGAACATAAAGATACCCATTGGCAAATAATTTTAGAAGCTGATAAATTTCCAGGTATAAATGCAAGTATCAACATAAAGTGTTTTTTTTAATTAAACAAAATTAATTGTTTAAAATGGGCATATATTTTTTATTCATTATTTATTTCATTGACAACTTTTACAATTATTTGACGTCTGTTTTTAAATCTCTTAGCTGTTTTGATTGGTGAATCTCATCACTTGATTTTGTTTTGCTGTATTTAAAAGAAATGATGCATTTATCACATTGGCCTGATGAAATTCTATATTGTAGCAAAGAACAAAAGTGCTTACTAAATTGACTTTTTGCCTTGCGGTTTGATTCATTTTTGATTAGGCACCATTGCATTGTTTGTTAGTTCATTAGTTGGGTCTATTGCACTGGTTTTGGTTTTGAGATATATATATATATATATATATAGATATATATATATATATATATATATATATATGAAAACATGACAGCTACAGTACTTCAACTTTAGGTATTTAAAAATAAGATGTAAAAAAACAAAACAAATGAAAGCACAAAATATATGAATGATTTTTGAAACATCAGTAAGTCACATGATATCATAGGAATACGACTTAAAAGATCTGTGGAAGGCAGACAGCACTGTACATTCCCAAAGCCACTGAGGTAGAAGATTCCATAGGTGGGGAGCTTGAGATGCAGTACAAAAGGCATTCCTAGATTATGGAATAAAGTTTCTTTTACAATCAGAAGAAGTCAGTAACTTCCTTCAAAACAATGTTGAAATGTGTATAGGAAGTAGAAAATACTAACATGGGGTTATGCAAGTTAAACTTCTTGTAAGCTGATAGTTTGTAGGCCCGACAACTAAACCTATGAAACAATACAGATATAGGGAAGATAATACAGGGTCTACATGGAAGATATCCCATCCATGAAACAAAGAGGAGAACTATACACACTCTACCTTTGCATTACCTGGATCCTTTTAGAAATTATACATAATGAGCATATTTTCTACATCTGTATAAAAGCCTCATTACAATCCAGCCCTGTTAAAATGAACTCCTGAAAAAGCAGCAGATTTTTTGAAGTCTATTGAAAAAGTCTTTTCCACATATTTATTAATTTGGATTATTCATATGTCTGAATCCTAAGCATTTAACAAACATACTAACTACAAACAAGAAATAGAAATTAAATGGTGGCAAATCCAAAGTAAAAGCTGCAAGAAATATTGAAAGGATAAACTGATTTAAAACTGAATAATAAGAGATCTAAAACCAACTGAAGTGCCCCACAAGGACCCAGGTAAATGGCCCTAAAAAGGTGGTACTTTAGATACCTTCTAAAGACACTCAGAATCACTTGTCTGAATCAGGGAAGAAAAATGGTTCCACGGAGCAGGGTCAATGTAAGCAAGAAACAGAATGCTAGATGCATTTTGGCAGTTCCTTGAACCACCAGGAGCCCCTTGTGTGATGACATATGATGGTTAGAGGGATACAGGTCTTAACATCTTTTTTAAATAAGCAGGACTCAGGTATTGCAGGGATCATAAGGTAAGAGTCAAAGTTTTAAAATCCTATCCACCTGCAGTCAGCAGTTAATGCAGCATGTCCTGCAGAACAAGTGCATTGCCACTGGTTTGAGATGTTCTGGCCGATGGCCTAGCTGAAGAATTCTGTACCTGCTTTAGTCATGCTAGGGCATCGTCAATGAATCCAGTACAGAGAGCACTGCAGTAGTCCGTATATGTACCAATCAGTGTCTGAACTACCATCACTAACTCTGATGATGGAATGAAGTGTCGGATTAGGGTTATTTTCTAAAGGTGGAAATAAGAGGTCCTGGCACTGGTGAAAACCGGTCCTTGAATTTAAGCCTATTATCATGAAGTACATTGAGCTCCCAGATATGAGAAACAAATTCTATCCAATTTTGCACACTTAAGGTGAAAAATGGATAGAATTTGTTTCTCTGGGAGCTGGGTGTGCTTCCTGATAATAGGCTGATGGAGAAATTGGATAGAATTTGTTTCTCATGTCTGGGAGCTGGGTGTACTTCACAATAATATGCTGACACTCAAGGACCAGGTTTCACCATTGCTAGGACGCAGACATGAGAAACAAATTCTATCCAGTTTTTCCCAAATGATCATTAAAGGGGAGAGTGGAAGATACAATGGATGAACAGTGGCATGAATCACTCTTTTGCTAGACTGAGCTTAAAATGATTTATACTCAAATCTTGCTACAATTCCTCAATTTCAAAGGTTTAAATGTATTTTAAAGGAGTGGTTTACATATAGTAAGTGACCACTAACTTTATTAATGTGTATTTAAACAGACCACTCAACTGTCCCAGTTTTGTAAGAATGTTCTTATGTATATGTCTGATTTACCACTATACATTATGTAAGTATTTTTGTAGGTATGTCCCTATTTTCAAACTTTATTTACATGCAATCTTTGAAGCTGTCTAGTACCCAGAAAACCACCCTAAATGACCAACATACTAGTGGCACCAATAATTTAAAGAAATAGGATGTGTATCTTACAACAACCTTTTCAAAAACAAAAATAAATTACCTTTTATGTTAGAATTTTACAATACAGTTCATTAAAGTCTACAGATTTTACACTGTATATAATGTCCTTATATTTTTCCATCATATTTCTCACTCCATTTTATAAACATTTTTCTTAGTATTCTACATTCCTACTAGAAGTGGGAAGAGTTATATGCTAATGGGTATTCAGAGTTTATGCTGTCCAGGTTTTTGGCTGATTGTACCTACTTTTCAAGAGCTGTTGTACGTATTTTCAGTGTTTGCAGGTTGAGGTATGCATTTAAAATTCACTACATACATCTCTTGCCAGTCCACTTAAGTTGTTTAGACTAAAGTCTTAAAATTGATGAGCAAATACATTTTCACTCAGAAGCTATTGCAAAGACCATATAATGTAAATGATTAAGAAATTAATCAATACCTAGTCTTTTTTTTTATTTATAATTTGAATGTTTTATTCAGCTCTTTGTCTGTGCCTGAAATAAATAATTTAGATAGGCTTCATTTTCATTTATTCTCTGTAACTCAGTCATGAATTATAATTAACCCCCTATGAAACATAACTCTAAAAAAAATAATATTATGAGCTTGATGGTGTGACATGCTGAACTATATCACGTTTTTCTGTAAATTTATTAACTCCTTTCAGATGACCTGCAATGCATAACTTTGATACTGTCTTAATTCTTATTTTATAATTTAATTACATAAACAGGATATCAAGAATAATAAAGGTATAGAACTATATTATTTCAGTCACATTAATAAAACAACAACAAAAGTAAGTTATTGCATGTCATATCAGTACATACAGAGCTGCTGTTCAAAATTCAGGATCTTAGGAGAGGATGGGAACCATCTTTCCTCTGTAAAATACACATATATTTTTTCTAGGTGATTTTGGCACCTATGCTTGTTGATCACCAAGTCTCCCCCTACCGACTTCAACCTATCCAATCTCTCATGGTTTGAACACCCAGAACCACAGTGGTGAGGGTAATGTAGAGAGACCATCATTTAGGTAACCACAAGTGTTGCTTGTGCCCTTGCTATTAGTTATGAGGGTATTTCTAGTGTCCTTAATCCCACATCTGGCATGGGGACATGAGAGACATCTTTCTATCAAAGTCTAAAATAGCTTCTCCATGGGGATGTGAACTTTTGCATATCTGCTACAAAGGATACCAGCAAGTGGTGAGTTTGTGAGCTAAATGTCTACCCCCAGACTGTGATTTGCATTGCTGTCCCTCAGCCAAGGAATCATGGCATTGTGTGACTTGTTCTACCACACCATGGGCCCCAGGATGAGAATGCCCATCCCTCTCTGCTAGCTCTGTTAGCTGACTGAGTTGCTACTGATTGGAAAATAGAAGGAGGATGTAATTTACCTGCATGTTGTTGTTGTGTCTTTCGGCTTTTCGCGGTAAGGGGTCGGCACAGTGGAACTCCAGTCCGCTAATGATTGGCAGGAGATTTTTATGTGCCGAGTTGCCAGCTCTGATGCACAACCTTCAATGAAGGTATGCCCATTCACGTACGTCTCCACACAGAAGACACTCTAGCTGAGAATCGAACAGGACAACGTCTTACTGTGAGGCGACAATGCTACCGCAGCACCACCACCACATATGGTGCTATAATCTCATAATGTATCTGTTACTACTGGTGAGAAGAAACAGTGACATAAATTGCATGGTGTAAACAAGTCATGTTCTACTTATTTCATGAACTGAGTCAAAATGAGTTTTCCTGTTTTGGGAAAAATACATATGGCCCTTAGAATTGGTTATGCTTTACTTCTGCTTGTGAAACTGAATAGTAAAATAAAAAAAACATATATTTAAAGTTTCACCTAAGACCACTGAGTGAATTGATTTATTAAATGAGAGTTTGCTTCTACATACTGAGAGCATTGGTTGTTTCTTTAACTTAAGTCAGTAGAACCAAGCATGTCAGGGTAAATTTAATTCAGTTATGATGGTCTTTGGGCATGTAACATTTAGAATTAAAGCTGTTTAAGTAATGTGATAATTTCCTGTTTAATATATTCCTTCCTAATCTTGGTGGCCAGTGACAGTTTATTATACTAGATTTATACAACATATAGTACAGGTGCTAAGATTTTTTTTCCAGATATTTTGCTGTGGAGAGATGTTTCTTTTTCTAAAAAATGGAAATGATAATGATAGAATTAATGCCATTAAATAATCAGGGTGTTTATAGGTTTTTGTTTAATAGATTTAATTTGCCCATATCTCATTAGATGCATGTGTACATTTTAAACATTAATTCATTCATTCATTCATTGTGTGGCTTTATCTTTTTTATGATCATAAGGAGACAGAGCCTACCCTGCCACTCAATGGGCATAAGGTAGAAAACTAATGGGAGCTCATGGCCAGCCAACAAAATCATTTTATTTTAAAAGGTTTTATGTTCCACACTGCTAATTCTTTTCCGTCAGTCTACGTGTTGAACATGACAAACACTGAGGAAGCATGTTCATTTTAATTTAAATAAAAAAAAATTACATTAAAGACACTGTGGGTATTTATATCTTAATATTTACAGTGCTTACTACTTGCACAGTATTGTGGATATTTACCTCTTAATACTCGCAGTGCTTACCACTTGCACATGCACAGCATTGTGGGTATTTACCTCTTAGTCCACACAGTGCTTACCACTTGCACATGCACAGGATTGTGGGTATTTACCTCTTAATCCTCACAGTGCCTACCATGTGCACATGCCCAGTACTCTGGGTATTTACCTCTTAATACTCAAAGTGCCGACCATGTGCACATGCACAGCACTGTGGGGATTTACATCTTAATACCCATAGTGCCTACCACGTGCACATGCACAGTATTGGCTGTTGATGTTATGCATTTCACCTGCTAGCACTTTTGAACCTTGTAAATTTATCCACTAGCATGTCTTCAGGAGATGAGTGAGAAGCAACCAAAGACTCCAGCAAAAATCCATCCGGACATAGTGAGGGCATGCATACTCCATACGGATAGCATCCAAGCCCAGAAATGAACCACAGAACTAAGCACTGTACAGCAGCAACACTAACTGCTACACCACTGTGTAATCCAAAAAAATGACCATTTAAAAAGAGCTGGATTCAAATCTGCAGAAGGAAACACAAGGCAAAAACTGCTTGTAGCATTCTAATGCATGGGCTATCCTTCTGTATATTTTGAAATATGATCCATTTACACAAGGTCCAATAATCTTGATATACATTTTGAAAATATTCTAGCATCTGTAAGTTAAATGTAGCATTACTATGAGGAAAAGAGAGAAACATCTTACAGTACTGTTGTGCCACAATATAGCATAACAGATACCTGCTGGTGTTCAGTCTACACCTTATACCATTCCTTATAGATTCAAGGAAAACACTGCATCCACATACTTTTCTCTGAGCATTCTCTAATCAAACAATAACAAGCTATCTTTATCCCCTAATCAGACATTTGCAGTGTCCTCAATACCTGGGCTCCCTATAGCCCATATGATACTTGTGACACTGGGTCCACATGCTTCTTAGTGCAACAGGTAGCTACAGTGAAGAGCCAATAAATGAAAGCCCTCTGGGTACTAATGCGGTGGATTTTGCTACTGGAGGGTGTCATACGTCAAAACAGCTGAGGATCTTTAGGATGTTCCTCAATGAGCCACAATCTGCAACTCTACTATAAATCAGTTATCTCATAATTTGTGTCATCCACTTTTTATACTTATTCATTATTGTACAGTAATTGTACAGTTACTACATTTTTCATCTCTAATTATATAACAATATGTTAAACAAATTATTGCTATTTCCTATTCCTAAATCATATACTTGGTTTTAATAACATTTTGCATATAACTTTCAAGGCATATTTATACCAATGTACTCGCTCAAGTCCTCTTATATTTGTTTAGATGGGGAGTGTCTTTCGATGTTAGTACATGTGATATTTGCAGTGTAAGTAAAATACATTATCCTGCTAGTAGACATGCTATTCTCTACTTGTTCCCTTGCATAATTATTGTGCCTGAAGAAAACTATTTGGTTGTGTCTGCCCCATGTTCAGGGATAGCTCTGTATTAGTCACCATTCCATCTGTGTTGTCACTCTGTATGTTCTGTCTATATCCTCTTAGTGGACATGTGCTAGCTAGCATATCTGCATTCCGTTCCTCTCCATCATTGCGCACTGATTTCTGTGCTACTTTCCCCACTGAAGGGTTCCATGCCCCTGTATGAGATGAGGTCAGATAATGACTTCAAAACTTTACTAAAAGCGCACCTAAAAACATGCTAGCTATGCCCTTGCAACTCCCACTCTAATATCACCCACCCCATCCAACCACTACCTTTCTTTCCACTCCACTAACTACCTTGATTATAGCAAGCTCAGATGCTCATAAGCCTAGTACTTATTATACAGCAGGAACTTCTTAATGTAACATTTGTTAATGTCTGTTATGTACTTCACAGATAAAGATTCTAGTTGTCTACTGGTGCACTATGTTCTTCATCTGTAAATATGTTGTAAGTAATTGCTATGTTAAATTGTTAATCGCTATGTAATCCAATGTAACTACTGTCTGTTTATTTTAACTGTGGAGCTTTTCTCCCCGGGCCTCCGCTGAAAATGGACCTACGTCCAGTCGGACACTCACGGTCAACAAATGTAAATAAATAAATAAATAAATGAGCATACCTGCAGCTCATACAGATGTAGATACAGGGCATCATTCAACAGTTTGGCTTTCATCAGTCTGCCCTTTTTCTTTCCCACAACTGTTAATCTTAGTATTTCAGCAGTTCAGTTGTTGTATCGCTTTTACATTGGCTGCTTTGTCTACTTGGATTTTTTGCTACCTGTACACACACTTACCTGCTTATTTTCCCTGTTCATTCACTATTTTTAGCTGGCTTCCTTTTTGCATTATACTGTAAAGCTGGGTATGCACACCCTTTTTGTATGATATGGTCAGCTGTGCTAGGTTACTGATTACTTTTTCAACTATTACACTATAAACTAATGCTTATTTCTCAAACAGATTAACTTTTCTCCATATGCAAAGTGTATAGTTTCAAGCCCAGACTCAACAAAACAACATGCACTACATTTTGTTAACTTGATACTTAAATCTCTTTGATTGTCAAAGAACTTGGTTCAGATGATTTGTATCACCTGTAGCTTTCTGTATGGAACAAAGGTGAAGCAAACTTAGATGTACAATGAATATGCATGACTTTAAAACTGCTGGAACTGTTAAAATGCAGATAGGCAACACTAATACTTTATTACACTACATGGAGAAGTCACATAATCATAAATACATTTACAGTAGACCTGAAGCCTCTTATGCCGAGATTAGATGGTTAATGCTCAGGAAGAACTGCACTTTTTCAGTACACAAAATGGATGTCAATCAGAAAAACTCAAGAAAATACAGTAAAATCCAGGCAAACTGTCACATGCCCCACTACACACAGCTACCAGTGAGCTTCCATGTTCAGTTTTCAACAAGTCTGCATCTGATGAATTTACCATTCCTGGAGAGTTCTGTGGGTACAAAGATTGCATACACTTGGGTAATACAGATGCTAAGGCTGTGTTGTGTAAAGAGACTCTAAAACAAAACAAGATTTCTGTTGTTACCCTGAGACTCCCCTGTTGTGCCCTTCTAAGTGCTACTTAATTGATTCAACCTATTATCAGTGGCACAGAAAGCAGCTGCAGTAAAACTGTTTTTACTACTTGTCATGTGCTGTCTACATCCTTATGGGAATAAATCAGACACCTTATTTCTGGGCATAAATAGAGGAGTGGTCTGTCTTGCAGAGCAGCACTCTTGCCTTGAATATGTGCACTATTACATTTGGAGGGGCTGCTTCCACATGCGTGAGAAGACTGATTTGATAATATGCTCACCTAACTCTTACCCTGCCCGATACAGCATGCAACTAGCTACAATGGTGGCATTTTTATTATTTACACTCCTTTCTGCAGCAGATAAAGTCAATTATTGCTAAGAAGCTAAACTGAAGAACCAATGAGGGTAAGTTTTACCTGAGAGAATTTCATACATATAATGACACTGTTATCCTTTTCTGCCTTGAAAACTGTGCTAAAATGTATGTATGAATCCATTTCTATTTCAGATATTGAACCAAAAGGCTAGTGGGTGCATATTGTATTAAATCTATTAGGAAACCCTAATGAATTCTGCTGGAAAATTTGAAAGTTTGTAGGGGTATGTATTATTTCATGTTATTTTTTTCCTACAGTAGACAATATATGCTTTAAATTGCTTAAATGTATACTTTCTGCAATGCTTTTATTATCATTAATTATGAATTACAATACAGTACCGGACCTTGTGATTTATTTTAAAATATTCATGTCAAATTCTTTTCCTCAACGTTACTAAAATTTAAAGCTTTAAGTCCAGCTAACGCGTTTATTTTCTTCCTGTAATATCTGTGTCAAATTTCTATGTGTAAGCACCTAGATTCCAAATTTCATCTTCCTGTGAGAAAATTATTTAGAATAACATTTACCTTCCATTCTGGTATCTCATAGCATTCTTAAGCATATAGCCAGAAGGGTCTTAAATTTCAGATCTGCACACTTTTACCTGCTAAATTGCAAATTGACTGTTTAGAATACAGTGTGTTCCTTAGTCCTATGCTCAGTTCTTTTATACTGTAAAAATAGTAAATCAATGTACATTAATAGGAAACTGATCCTTTCAGTAGCTGGGAGAGTTTAACTTTTATGTAGTTCGATCCAAGATGCACATTTTGTCTTTGTATATATGTGATTTTGATTTGTGATATAGAAAATGTGACTCCTGCCTAAAATTAGAACAGCATTCAGATATTTAATTAAATGCAAATAGAAACACACACACACACACACACACACACACACACACTCACGCATATATACATACGAGTGTGTCTGTGTGTGTGTGTGTGTGTGTGTGTGTGTGTGTGTGTGTGTGTGTGTGTGTGTGTGTGTGCGAGCATAGATATATATGTATATTTAAACATAAATGGTAAAACAATTAGTGGTTAGGTGCCTTAAAGCTCCTATCCTAAGCCTACCACTTTATGGTAGTCCTATTGTTTACTGAAAGTGCCTCTCAAATGAGTAAATACAGAATCATGTACAATCAGGTGGTTAGATATTTGGAATGAACCTAAACTTCATATAAAAGTATACAATTAAACAACTAATCTAAATGTAATGGGGTATATACCGAAAACTATTGTTAAACAATGTGAGCGCATCCATTAGTGCAGCACTGAGCGATAGGTTATGGTGTAATGCAGAGGACGGAATATACATGTCCTACCTGGTGACAGCCTGGAGATGCCTGCACACTGTAAATGCCAAGCTTTGGTGAGGGGACATAGTAATACCATTATTCAACCAGTGCAGAAACATTCCTTAGAGGATGAACTACAGGAAATACATAGTAGGTGATAACATTAGATCAGATTTTCTTTTAAATCAGGTACACAGAGGTTAACCATAGTAGTTCACTGTGAAGGTTATATTTTTTCATTTTAGAAATGGTGTGGTCTCACTTTAATCTGTTTTATTACATATTGGCACCGATTCCAAAAGACTTGCTCTCAGTGTAACTAACCACTTAAACTGAGAGCAGGCCGAGACCAAGATTTAGAATCTGGTCCCTGTATTAAGCCTGTTTATAGATAGACCTTACACCAAAATAAGTCACTTAGACTGAGAACAGGTCTTTTGGAATCAGGGCAGACTTGCACTGAGGGGAACCCTTGGAACCTAGCCCATTATATTCATGTGGACGAGATGCCCACATTGTTATTTGACATTATACCTGGCACACTGATCAACAGCCAGATACACAATGGCTTTGTACTTAGATAAGGAGTTAACAGCACAATAAAGATGTAAAGTATGTACATATAACTGTTCCAGTCACTGTCACTGAATGATCTGTTTAAGTGCTCCTGGATTAAAGTCTTTGCTGTAATTTACACAGCTTTTTGTATGAAACATAGAAAAGTATATATTACTTGTTACTGCTATGTATAACTTACATTTGATGAAGCTTTAACAAGGGCGAAAGCACTTATCTCTTGTTTTAACTTAATAAACTATGGTTTAAACAAGCAATATCAGCTTAAATCATGTTTCCCTATTTTAATAAAAATGCAAAGTGATCTTTGACACAGATCCTGCATACATTTTAACAGTGGTCTATTTTAATGATTCACATGCCAGTATCAATAGTAATTGTTCATGTACAACTATTTTCTCTTTTTTTGTTTTGTTCTTCCTTAAGGAAATTGTGCACTGCCCTTAAGATTGTGTTGTCTATCTCTCTCTCCCTCTCTCTCTCTCTGTGTATATATATATATATATATATATATATATATATATATATATATATATATATATATATGCTGTATATGCACACACATAAAAAACAGAGCATCAGTCTAAATTGCAGCAAAAAAAAGACATAAAAGAATAAAAGCAGTTCTGACTAAGCCAGGTGTTCTCTAAATACCCCTATTTATTCATAACAGCTTTCACCTTCCCTTTACAATGGACATCTTCATCTTCAGACTAATAAAAACATCTCTAATTCATACTGCTTAAATCAATTCTTAATAAATTATGCTCCTTATCCACCTATCAGAACGAAACATACTAAAAAAATCTTACTTGCCATAAAAGCATGTTAAAGATATAACATACAAAGACGTGTGTCCTTATGAAATACTAATATTCTAATGGTACTTATTAATGGTACTATGCTAATATACTTAGAAACTGAAGTATCTCTGAACCCCCCCAGTTATGAATGCAGAATGTTTATATTCTTATACGTGTGTGTGTGTGTGTGTGTGTGTGTGTGTGTGTGTGTGTGTGTGTGTGTGTGTGTGTGTGCTCGTGCGTGTGTGTGTGTGTGTGTGTGTGTGTGTGTGTGTGTGTGTGTGTGTGTGTGAAAGTCCTACAGTATGTAGAAATGTAGTTTCTTGCATACTGAAATAAATTATTTTTAGTTGAGTATTATTTCACAGAACAATGGAAAACAGTATGTTGTTATTATTCTCACCATTGTGCAGTCACAGAGTTAGTTTATTTTGATATTTACACATTGTTAAGCCTTATTTCATTAATATTATCAGTGTTGTAGAAAGAAATTATCCCTTCCTGTTGTGTGGTCTCAGACTTAATATGTTTAGAAATGCAGGGGGTGCTGATATACAAAATGGATATTTCTCCCCACCACAGCAAAACATTAGTTTGCTTCATGTTTTGGTATTGTTTAATGAACAGGGTTTGATGGTTATTTTGCTAGGAAAAGATTTTTCAGAAAATGATTATTTCATGATGTCATATACAACCACATATGTATTAGGATCTCCTCTTCAGTGTGTAATATCGTTAGAAGGGAGACCAGCAAACTGCCAGAGTTTGATGATAATAAATAAAAATAAGGAATACACCACCAGAATACTAACTTTTGGATTCTGAAGTGAAAAAGTCAAGCTATACCACTTATAAGAAATTCTTAGTATTAATTACAAGTGAGGCATTTTTTGAAGAAAAAAACAATGTTAGACATATATTATAAGACTGCTACTAATTACCCATGTAAAGTAATCTGATTAATTTCTGATTATGCTGTTCACATCATGATACATGTAATTTGCAAAAATGTCTTATCTCATTAGGCTGTTTTTTTTTTTTTTTCAATTAAATGTTATTAATCTCAATATCAGCAGATACGCTTCTCTACCTGAACAGAAGACATACAGTGTTAAACAAGGATCCTTGCCATGTACCAAACTGTCTTTTCTCCATGGGTAAAGCTCAGTCATACTCATTCATCAAAAGTTACCTCAGCCACTTTAAAAACATTCAGTGTTGCTAGCAAGAAAAATAAACAAGTGGCACATGTTCTTCCCCCTTCTAATTGGCAATGAGTGTTAAAGTACATGTACAAAACCGATAAACCTATGATCACTGTCATAAGCTGATTACCTGCTAGACCTATCCCATCCTTTAAAAGAAAATAACACTCCAAGTAAATAAATAAATAAATAAATAAATAAATAAAAGTGTTTCTCATAATATCTGGATTTTTTGTCCTAATGACCTTTCTTTACATAAAGTAGTTATTATATATTATTATCTTCTAATTTTTAATAGTCAAATGGCTTTATTGGGAGCTACCATATTACATCATTTTATTATAATTTCCATATTTTCATCTCCTTGATGTAATTTAGTGTGGTGAGAAGAACCGTTGCTGTGGTAATCTTACCTACACCTCACTGAGTGCAAACTGGAGACAATGCTATCTGTCAGAGTTCAGCTCGCCAGTGCTAAACCCCTTGCTCTCTGTTTTCCATAGGAAATCACTTCAGATGCTGTTTTTAACAGTGCACTGGCAGAGATTAATTTATTTACACAGATTTCCCTTTTGTTCATGTTAATGCATCTGTAAAGTTTGTATATATAGGTTCAATGGCTATGTGAGTTTGTAATCCTAGAAAAATGCTTACATTTGTTTTGTTTTTTTTTTTAATCAGGTTTGATTCCCAACCAGTTATGCTTAGCAAGCTGGTTCCTCACAGAGTTGTAACTCAAGGAGTCATAGTGGAAGCAGTGAAGTAATATCTCTACTAACAAGGGTAACCACACTGCAGTAATATCTCTACTAACAAGGATAACAACACTGCAGTAATATCTCTGCTCACAAGGATAACAACGTTGAAGTAATATCTCTACTAACAAGGATGACATCACTGCAGTAGTATATCTGCTCACAAGAATAACAACACTGAAGTAATATCTCTACTAACAAGGATAACAGCACTGCAGTAATATCTCTGCTCACAAGGATAACAACACTGAAGTAATATCTCTACTAACAAGGATAACATCACTGTAGCAATATCTCTACTACCAAGGGTAAAAGCACTGTAGTAATATCTCTAACAAGGATAACACTTAATTAATTCAATTTGCACTACAGAGTTAATTTCCAATCCATGTAGCTAAGGCTCCTGTTATAACACAAGGGACATTTTGTAAATTGTGATTATTTTAGAGGGTAAAGGTATACTGGATAACTTAGACAAGTCCAAAAAATCAAATTCAAAACCATGGCTCATTCATTTGAGAAATGGAACTTATTCGTATGGCAGGATTTTCTAAGTAATAATTTGTTTATATAATTTTTAGTGTAGCAAAAATTTCTAATAGTAGAAAATACACACGTTGTTCCACAATGATATTTTCAGTCACTGTTCTTGTATAATTGTATTGCATAAACAGTTTTCCAGTCTTGAACAATCAGAGTGTTAAATAGAGATGCATGGGTGGTCTCCAGTTAGTAATATGAATGCTACATCAATTCTCCTAATAAAAATGGAAATAAAAAATACAAAAATGAAAATCCCTTCACTTATTCAGAGTAAAATGTATGCCCAAAATTTTACTCTCGTAAACTGATATCAACTAAAATAATAATAATAATAATAATTCATAGCTGACAGCCGCTCAACCAATTCTGTAGCACTATGTGTATGGTCTAAACTGTAACAACTGATTGCTACATTTGTAGGAAGGAGTTTGCTATAGTTTAGAAGAAAAATTAGTTTCTTTCTTTTTTTTAACTTAAAACATCAGCGCTGTAGAGCCCTGCACATGGTATGCTCTGTAGTTCCAGCTGCAAAGCTAGCATTTCTGAAAATGTAATATAAGTTACTCAAAACTGACACATTGACTTTCCCTTTAAATATAATTTTAAAACTCTGTGCAATGTCCTGAAAATCCAATCTATACATATGGAGGAGTTAATACATCCTGATGTGCCATATATTTTTCCCCTCTTACCACTACAGTTTGACATGACACACGGGAGAGAGTTAAGCAGTTTGCCACTGTAAGTCAATGGCTGAATTCAAGTCCAGCTGAGTAAGGTACAGGTGCTTGAAACCTAAGTGCAACTATTAAGAAGGGGGAATCCATATTTCCCTGACAGAAATCCTAAAATCCATACACATGGGCAGGCTGAAATAAACATTTTTTTCAAGGGGAAAGCCTCCTTCCATCCCCATGTAGGAGCAAATCTCCCAACACACCCTATAGCTTACATATACTAACTCCAAGGTTTTGTAACCGTATATAAAGAACCAAAACAGTGCATAATTGTCTGACACAAATAGTCCCACAATACCTACTTGTCTAGGATATTAACAATGACCAAAAGTGAGTTAAAGCAGTTGCCTTTGGACAGAGTTCATCTTCATCAGCTGGTTATCATTTACTTTTAGGGAAGCTCTTCCGAGTACTGTTTTCTCTTTTCTCCTTTTAATCTCTCAAGGACTAGTTTTCATTTCCTAATTTTCTTCACAATCTTCCCCTATTTCTAAATGTAACTCCTTGTATTTCTCTTGTTTTCCTTCTTGATGTTTATCCCATACAACTTATCACATAATAATTTTTCTGTCCCTTGTTCATCCACTCGTTTCCTGCATTTCTACCAAAAACTAACCCTTACTGAAAAACAAAACTGGTTATATCATAGCTATCTCACCTTCTTCCTCCTCCTTCTAATATACAATTATTTGTAACTGGATTTGACCTTGGTACGTCATATCCTTTGTTCTAGCACTTTAGGTAATATATATGCTTGTAAAATTTAATGTCCCAGCAGTTTTTTACCAAAAACTTTACTTGTCAGACAATATATTATACCAGCTCCACAAATGTACCACTCTCTCATTTTCTACAAAATCTGCCTCCAAAATCTTAGTGCCTGCCATTCCCCAAAATTTATATTCAATGCTCATATGTGTTCTAATTAGTCCTATACTTAGTATGTCTCACTTTTCCACATAACCTCTTCTCTTTTGTACATTAAACTTAATTTAGTACATACTTCCTTGCCCCTTCAAAAAATCCTTTCTGGAATCTCCTCCCTTATCCTTACCAATTAGATCCTTTTAATCTGCATTTGTAAATCTATATAACACTGCTACATGTTCAGCTAATATCCACTGCTGACTTTCCAAGTTCTGAGTCATTCTTTTAACCACTGCATCCATACAACAGACAAATAATAAGGGACTTAACTGACATGGTTCTATTAATATGGTTTTATAAACCCACCAAAACTGAAAGGCTATCTAACAAACTGAAATATCTCCTCATTCTGAGGGATGAAGTGTAGCAAAAATAGAAATAATACCCACAACTGAGAACCGAGCCTTCTTTATAGCCTTACTTATCCTAGCCAAGCATTCCATCTGAAGGCATAAAAACAATCTCCAAACAGAGGAACATATCACTTTCTCTACAATTCCTTCACTTTTGGAAAACAGTTAAACCTCTTACAGAAGGAAAATTTCCTCATAACACCCTCTCTACAAACACCATTTAGTGTGTCATAGCAAAATATTTCCCAGAAGACCTCCTTAAAGACTTTACCAATCTCCTGTCAATAAACTCACCCCGTCCCCACAGATCTTGAATTATCCACCCCATCATTCATCCCCCCTTCTTCCTCAAATAATTACACTCTAAAGAAGTTTATACTCTATTCAAAAATATTCCTGCCAATATTCTTTTGGATTTGATAGCATAAAACCTGGTGCATATATTACTGCAGAGATCACCTACGTCTTTCTCTCACTATATATTTATACTGGCAAATCTCCACCTATCCCCCACCGCACTTGCCTGGTTTAATAGTTACCTATCTGGCAGGGAGCAATCTGTCAAATGGTTCTCATCTTCCTCACCTTTCCTTCCCCAAGGCTCCATCTTGGGACCCCTTTTGTTTAACATCTTCACCAATGATCTTTATACCTCATGCAAAAAATCCTCCCTTATTCAGTATGCCAACGGCTCTACACTTATATCCATCTCAAATAACATTCCTGAACTACACTCCCTGACACAACAAGTCCTACTATCCACTGACCAATGGCTATCTCACAACCTACTGATCCTAAATCCCAAAAAGACCAAACTCCTACTTTTCCATTCCTTCCCCGTTCTATTTCTCATCACAACACCTCCTTTTTTATTACATCTTCTAACAATACAATTATCCAACCTGACACCCACACAAAACTCCTACGGGTCATTATCGATGATGAACTAAAGTTCAACCTACACATACACCAGTGTATAAAAAAAACAAACCAGAAACTAGGTCTGCTATATCGGAACAAAACATTCCTAACCCCTAAATCTAGACTTACCCTGGACCAGGCACTCCTCCTCCCCTCCCTCTTATACGCCACCCCAGTTCTTACCAATATCCAGGCCTCCACTCTAAACAAACTCCAACAGACTTACCATAAAATAGCCAGATTCATTACTAACTCCCCATACAACTCACACCACTGCATTTCTTTAAACTCTCTTTAATGGCTTGAACTTCCCCAATTTCTGCTATCTTATCAATTTCATATGCTACACTCTATTCTTTATAAAACCTCCTCCTGTCCATCTCTATCTTCCTTACTCTCCTTCTACATCCCATCTTGGACCCTCCATACTTCTGACCAACAATTACTTGATGTCTACCACCCAAAAAGGTCAGTAGGCAAACCACTCTACAAACACTCCCTTGCCCATGCTTGGAACAAACTTCCCCTTGACTTACGTTCAATCTCCCACACCTCACACTTTAAAAATGAACTAAAAGCTTATTTTCTCAATTCCAGGGCCTACCCTTGCCATGACCCCACCTAGTCTTCCTTCCATTTATGTGCCCTTAAAAGGTCCATATTTAGTACCTCATTACACCTCTCTCTCCAATGTGTCTACTATGTATTTGCATAATTTTATACAAACAAACAAATTTTATTGTTGACCTATTGAACTATATCAATGTAAAATTATGTTACTAAGCTTCTTTTTATCTTTTTAATGCAACTTTAACTTTATGCATGTAACCCAACATATATGAATCTTTTTGCTATAACTTCTATTATAGCAATATTGTTTAAAATTGTACTTGTTTAAAAATGTACTACTGGAGCTTTTCTCCTCGGGTCTCCACTGAAAATGGGCCACAAGCTCAGAAGGACAAACCCGGTTAACAAATGTCAATATATATATAAATAAATAATATATATATATATATATATATATATATATATATATATATATATATATATAGGTCTACTTTTTCTTATCGAAAGATCATTCTTTCGAAAAGGAAATGTATGACCCCATTTACAAGAAAGTGCACTCAAACAAAAGTGCACTTTCATGAAGATTAACAAAACAAAAATACTGCAGCAAAGAAGCATACAGTGGGGAAAAGGGAATATACCTGTTTCCCCACTGTAGTGTGATCTCGGAGTTAGTATATATAAAGTAACGGGGATGTGGGGGTTTATCCACCTGCAAAAATGCCTTTGTTATGTTTTGTTTTCTTAATATTACTGGTTCAGTGAACCGGTATTCACAAAAGTGCACTTTCATTTCAGTGCACTTTCACATAATGGGGTCGTACTTTTCCTTTTCGAAAAAATGATCTTTTGATAAGAAAAAGTAGGCCTATATATATATATATATATATATATGTATATATATATATATATATATATATATATATATGTGTGTGTGTGTGTGTGTGTGTGTGTGTGTGTAATTGATGTTGCATACAAAACACATACCACAGAATTATAAAACTGTTTTAATTAAACCCCTCCCAAAACACACCAGCCCAAAAGATAACTCCGTCCAGTATCCATCCTCCCAGCTCTGGACAAATGTCTAGAAAAAACAGTCTACACCCAAATCTCTCACTACATACAGCAGTACCACCTGCTGTCCTCCAAACAGCATGGATTCTGTCCTGCACAAAGTATCATGACAGTACTTTGGTCCCTAACCAATGACATCTTCCTAAGTACTGATAAAGTCCTCCTTACAGGTTCCCTACTTACAGACTTGATAAAAGCATTTGACCTCTTTGACCACTATCTTATCATAAATTAATTAAATGAAATTTGTATCATCCTAGACAGCACTCCCTGGTTTAAAAACTTCCTGCATAACAAATACTTTGCAGTTAAAATAGGGTCCTCCCAATCAGAATCTGCACCTATTATCAAATATATACCATAAGGATTCTTTAACAAACTTCTTGTGACCCCACCCCCCGATCCCCCTCTCATCCTATATAGACAAATGCATGGTCATTTACTGTCACATCAGCATTCAGTCCTGTCTTTGACTTACATAGCAATAACATAGAAAAAGCCTCCACTTTCAAATACCTAGGAGTATGGCTTGATCAGTCTCTAAACTTCCACTTCCACATAGATGGAATGAGAGCAAAAATTAATTCCCTCCTCTCCTGGGCCAAAAAAATCTTTCCTTTTCTATCTCAAACAGGCAGAGTAATCACTGGCAAAGCAGCTTTCCTCTCACAGCTAGAATACGCACTACCCATTTTTGCATCCGCCTCAGACAAAAGCACCACCACACTCTCATAGACAATCTCAAACAGCATCTGCCAGGTCATTACAAACTCACCCTTCTATGTACATCATTGTAGCACCTTAGTAAAAGCCAAAAGGCTACCTATAAAACAAGCACTAACCTACTGTTAGGATACCAAAGTACAAACTACTCCATTTCCAGATATTTACTCCCCTTGCAGCTAAGTTTCATGAAAAAAAACTCCTCTTAACAACCTGAGACACTACTCACACACCCCACCAACTCTCTTCACCCCTGGAACCAAGCTCCACAACACTGCACATACATTCTCCTCAAAGGCACCTACTCTTTGGTAAGTTCTCTCCGTTGTCCTAAAGGAAATCAACATTTACTTCAAATCCAGAATACAATGCAAAAAGCACCTCTTCAGCCTAGCCAAATGCTCCTGCTTCGACACAGGACATATCACCTACCATACACTCTCTCTATACCTCTATCTGTTTATCTATTTCTGTCTCTTTCCTTTCTTCTTCTCTCCTCCTGTCACATAAGTATTGAACTAATGTAAATATTGTACAATACACCTTGCTTTTTTACTGTAATGTACATGTACAGTTTTTCTATGTAACTAATCTGAAATACTCTGCTATTGCTTTTATTTCAGATTATTTTTGTTTGTGAAATATTTTGTATTTCACCCAGGCTTAGCCTTACACTGTTCAGTACTGATCCATGCACTACCCAGTAAACAAATATAACTAAAATAGGCTGCATTTTGAACAAGTTGTGTAACTAGTATTACAGTTTAAATGCCAGTAGCTGTTTTTGAAGGTATAGGACTGATTATTTGCTTGTAAAGCATTCTTTGCTATTCTTCACTGTACATGCTTCCTTTTGAAAATATCAGCTTTGTTACCTTCTGCCAACTGGGTTCTCCCAGGCTAATCCTGAAAATGGTCCATTTGGATCAGATAACCCTGATTAACAAATGAAACTAAATAAACAAACAAATTAACTAGCTACTTGGAAACAACATTCCTGATGAAATGGACCAAACTGAAACTATCTTAATTAAGCAAAAATAAACCAAATAAAACAAATACTAACACATCTCTCTAAACTACTAAAACAATTCATAACTAGAGTACAAAGCCATTGATAAGACATTCCATTCATAAAAACCTAGAGAGAATAAAAGGTTGGATTGTAGAAGATTAACAATATCAGTTACAGAGAATAAAAGGCTGGAGTGTAGAAGATTTACAATATCAGTAATAGACATTATAGTTTAATTTTTTTATTTTTATTTTATTTTATTTTACATTTGTTAACCGGGATGGTCTGACACATGTCCATTTTCAGTGGAGGCCTGGGGAGAAAAGCTCCACAGTAAGTAAAATTTTACACAATATGTTAAAATACAGTATACAGAGAATTTTCAAATATGTTAAAATACAGTATACAGCAGAAGACATAACAAGACCTATATCTACAGGAAAAAATAGTTACACATGGTTAATAACAGAATAAGTATACAAATTCAATCAGCATTAGGAGAAGACATAGACTGTAATATATATTACAGTAGATATATTAGGAAGTGAGATATATATAAGTGGAATAATTAGAGGACTTATGTAATACATGGGCATAGCCACTTATTCTAAATGTGTTCCAAGTGAGTTTTTAAAGTGGGAATAGGTAGGGGCAGAAATCAAAGCAGGAGGGAGATTATTCCAGGTTATATGGAGTGGGAGAACAGTGCTTTTCCTGCAGTATTGTTAACCCTAGAGATACAGAGGAGGGGTTTGTTGGAAGATCAGAGAGGACAATTTGTATTATAGTGGGGGAGAAGATGACCTAGTGCAGGGCTTTTTTCTGGATGTGTTACCACATTGTAGGCAATGACTTATTGGTGATAGGTTGGTAGCTGGGGAAGTTCCAGCCATTGCAGTTCCCTTAGAGCCTGGCAATGGTGGGTTCGAAAGTCAAAGTAAACTTTATTGTCATACAGATCAACACAGAGGAAAAAGTGCATGTTACTGCATGAAATTTCGATACTCAAGCTCGTACCATAAGAATTATAGTTTACAGAAGGAAGATTAATAATAATTTAAAAATACTGAAAATAGAAATCAAAATAAGATACTAAAAATAAATACAATAAAAAATAGATAAAAATGTGAAAGTTTTTACAGCAGAAACAAAAACAATACAACAACAGGAACAGACAGTAGAAATATAAGGATATATAACAAACAGTACTATAAATAAAGAGGCACACGTAAAATAAACTTACAGTTTACAGTTTTCGTATTGCAGATAGAGACATGTAAAGTGAGCTATGTAGAGAGCTATGTATGCTATGCAAAGGTGGAGTTGTTTGCAAACTTGGCGATTTTATTATAACATGATTAGAGTCTGGGAAGGTCAATTTTTCTAAGCTGGGTAAGAATTGGAGCAGCATACATTAGGGTAGACAAGAGGTGAGTTTGGGCTAGGGTAATCCATGCTTGTTTTGAGAGGGATTTCCTGTGCCTATATAGTGTTCTCATTTTTTTATGGACTTTTTTGATAGCCTGTGAAATGGGGACGTTGAAGTGTAGATTTATATCAGTTTCAACGCCTAGGAGTTTGGTATGGTCAGAGGGAGAGATAATAGTGCCATTTTTGGAGGAGATAGTGAAGGTTAGAGGGGTGGAAATGGTTTTGTTGGGGGTGAAAAGTAGTAATTTGGTTTTATTAGGGTTTAAGATAAGTTGAATCTGAGTGATCCAACTTTCCACAGAGCTAAAGGATTCCTGGGTGAGTTGCTGTAGGGGGGGAAGTGATGGAGCTGAAAAGATAAGATTTGAATCATCAGCGTATTGTATAAATGAAGCATGCTGTGTGGTGGTATGGAGATTATTGGTAAATATGGGGAAAAGTGGGCCTAATATGGAGCCCTGTAGTACACCTATGGCAGTTGGGAGTAAGGGGGATAGTACACTTTGCCATTGGACAGATTACTGCCTATTTAACAGATAGCTTTTAAACCAGGATATAGCGGAAGGGGCAAATAATATGGATGTCAGGGTGTCTAGTAGTAAGGAATGTGAAACCATGTCAAATGCTTTGGAGAGGTCTAGAAATATTGCAGATACAAAGTTATTATTATTTCTATGTTGGTTGATCAGATTGGTGAAAGAGAGCAGAGTGGTGGTTGTGCTATGGTGTTGTAGGTAACTTTGTTTGGCTAAGCTAGTATTGTCTTTCTTCCAAATTTTCCAAGCCTTATCCCTTGACTTTAGAAGGGCTCTAGTTTTCCTAGTTAACCATGGTGCATAGTTTGAACTGGCTCTTATTTTCCTAATTGGTGTGAGTCTATCCAGGATATTGATGAGAATATTGTTGAAGTAGTCAATGGCTTGGCCTAAATTTAAGGTTTGTATTGGTTTCCAGTTACTATGTTTTAGAATACTGTTTAGTTCTTGTATATTTAGTTTACAATGGTCTCTGAGTTATCTAAAAACAATGGGTTTGACTATGTTGGTTTGTTTCCGCAGGAGGAAGGTGGGGAGATGGTCACTAAGACCATCAGGAAGGTGTCCTGTCTGATAGTTTTGTTTGGGGCAGTTAACTAGTGTCCAATCTAGAATAGACTGTTTGTGGGGGGGTTGTCAATTCTAGTGGGTTTTTGGATAAGTTGGGTAAAACTGTAAAGAGTAATATGGTTAGTGGGGTTGTTAGAGGTACAGGCTGACCAATCAGTGTTCAGGTCACCTAGTAAGATGGTTTCTTGGGGGAGATTATCTGTGGCCCATTGTAACATTTATTCAATGATGGGAGAGTTATATAACAGCAGAGAATGATGATAGTTTTTGTGTCATTTATGCTTAGGGTTGAATCTAAGGTTTTGGCATTTTAAAATTTAAGTATGGGGGTTTGTAGAGGTTTGATGTTGATTGTATTTTTATAGAGGATAGCAACTCCACCTCCCTTTTTGGCCACTCTGTCCAGTCTTAGGATATTATATCCTGTTGAGAGAATTTCTTCATTTTGGGTAAAAGGTTTCAGCCATGTCTCGGTAATGGTTAATATGTCAGGGGAGTAGTGAGCTATAAATGCGTGTATGTCAGAAAATTTGTTAGAGATACTTCTGATGTTGACATTCAGAATCAATAGGTCAGAGATTTGCCTAGCAGAAAGTAGACAGTTTTGTGGTCCAGGGCTTGGATGTATGTCTCCAAATATAAGAAGTTTTTTAGTGATAAACAGTATGTATCCAACGACAAATAAAAATATTCCCAGCGGTATAAATATCTCTCTGCTTCCAGTAAAAAGTATAACGAAAAATCCAAATAATAAAGCTGAGAGGTAACCAAGGCACACATAAAAATCCAGCATGAACTGTGCGATAAATGAAAAATTAACACTGATATAAAAAATAAAGTCTTGTTTATTACTGAAATAACTGGTAAGCGCTTTCACCGTAGCTTCGTCAGACAGTTAAAATTTAAACTCATACTTCACACAATTTATAAACTTCATTTGATGACTCAAACAGAGTAATTAGCCCATTTAAAGCAACATCACTAAATACATCTTGTAACATAATATCCGTTGCAAGATATCATTACCTATCACAATAAATTATGTTTAGTTTATAGCACACACTTCCGTACGCTTCATAATTTAACATATACATTAAATATTAAATAATCTTTGCAGTAATTTATAGAAAATATGAGTAATGTTATTTTTCGCTTCATTATTAAACTTGCCCATTGTTGTTGTGCATGATATGACACTGAAACAATAACAGATCTTTACACTAAAAAGCTAGCATCTAGCGCAAATGCTCATCATGAATTACTGATATCATAATCACATAAAATATAAACATTCTTCATAACTTTAAAATCAATCAATTCTCATGAGCTGGAATAAATAAGCATAAGTGACACATCAAATACATGTTCTACATTAAACCAGCTTGCGATATAATACGCATAGAATCACGCTTACCCACACTATTATCATAATCACACAAAATATAAACTTTCTTCATAACATTAAAATCAATCAATTCTTATGAGCTGAAATAAATAAGCATAAGTAACACATCAAATACATATTCTACATTAGAGCAGCTTGCGATATGATACGCATAGAATCACGCTTGCCCATACTGTTAACAATCATCAAAGCAGATAATATACTAATTCCTCACATTGTATGATGGCAGGGTAGCATTTACAAACATAAGTACTATGATGAATGGTGAGAGCTAGCAGATATTCACCATCAAGAGGGATGGTGAATATCTGCTAGCTCTCACATAGGAAATTATTTATATTGTCCTAAGACAGAGATAATTACTAGGTTTCACATGTAAAATGTATTTTATTGCTGTGGCTTCCTGACAGGTGCAGATCAAAAAGAAATGTTAAAATTTTGAGTTCTGTGAGCCTGGGAAACTTAAGCAGAAGTGTCAAGAATGATGTAATCTGAAATGACTCAGCAGTAATGTGTATTATCAATTTAAGGGCTATCTCAGAAAGTAAGAAGGGCATTTTGTATTTTGTTCTGAAGCTGACAACAACTCACCAGCACTTGCTTTGCTCTGTAAGTCAGATCCTAGATCTTAGTATTTCTCTTAGAGATAGATAGAAATAGCAAAATTAGTCTAGCTGTTTTCTCTGTTTATGTGAGACTATCCTGCAATGTTGTTTTAAAGTATTTCCTGTGATATCTGAACTCTCTAATGTAATTGTGTTGAGTTAATAAGTATTGTCTTGTGTTTTTATTATTTATTATTAAATATATTTAAACCTTTTAACTGTGGCTGTTTTATGTAGCGATAATTTAAGCTCTTAGCGTACTTGCATGTATTTGGTGATACTGTATAGGCCACTCTTAAATAGCCTTCAAGTCTCACTCACACTTACCAATTGGATAACAGTAACATTGTACAGTAGAATTGGACACCCTTTAGTAAGGGCCTTTAGAGTAGCTGATAAAAGTAGTTGATGGCAGGTGGTACTACCGTATAGTCTGGGCAGAAGGGGGCATAGCTAGATAACCTGTGCCAGCCTTCCCCAGGAGTGTTTGTGTGTTTGTATATAAATAAAATCTCAATGTGTATGTGTCAGCTACTTGGGCAGGGACACGAAGCACTGGTTGGACAGAGAGGGTACTGGAGGTTTTGGCTTGACTACTCGGCTGTGATCTAAACCCTATAGCTGTACCAGTGGGGAGTCTTACTGGGGATCTGGAGGGAAAGGGAGAAACCAGCCCCAGACTGACTGTGATCTCTGTGTGCTCTTAAGGGGAAATTGTTCTTTACTGTATGTGTACTTGTTATCCTCCCAATGTGGATTCCCCTTACTGGTGCTAATGGTGAAGATTGAGACTCCTTGATTACTGGGTCAATGCGTGGGCGTCACAGATGTATCTCCCCATTTACAACCTGTATTTATGCCTACCTCTACTCCATCCAGATGTACTAGAAATTGATTCCTAAAGTCAGGAGCTATGAGTGAAGTCTAAAGGCTTGTTCTGCCGCATGCATCCATGATAATAGCTAGCCCTTTTACAAAATATTGCACCATCCAAGTAGGCTGCTACATATCTTGTGTGGGGTTTAAGGATTTCATTCATCAGCCCCTTGAATGTTGCAGTTGTTTCATGGCATTCGCTAATAGCCTCTGGTTAAGTCTAAAGTAGACAGAAATCCAGCCTTGTCCAGTTTCTCAAACAGTTCATATACTCACAATATAGAATATGAATCAAATGTAGTTGTGCTGCTGCTTTCTAAAATCATTGCAAAACCTTAATACCTGTCATAATTGGGTAACAGAACAATAAGACTGTTCCACTCACTCTGAGATCCTTCTGGAATTCCAAGTTTAAACATATTTTGCACTTTGTCCATAACTGCTTGGTGAAAGGACTTTGGTATTCAGCACTGGTTAAATATACTTTCACATATGTTTCTATAGTCTGTTGAATCATATTGGTTGTACCAACTCTGAAAATATGTCCTCATTTCCAGGTACAATTGTTTTTACTTACTTTTTTTTGTGAATAACACACACACATTATATATATATATATATATATATATATATATATATATATATATATATATATATATATATATATATACACACACACACACACATATATATATATATATATATATATATATATATATATATATATATATATATATATGTGTATATATATGTACCTGAAACAAACTAAACAAGTAAATGTTGATGTTACTAATAATACAAAAATATTGAAAAACAAAAAAAAAACAAAATTTGACATAACCTTGGAGCTTGTGACAAAAAAAAGTATTTTTTTTTTTTTTTGGCAGGAGGGCAAGCCCCATTGTGCCTCAACATCCACTGCTAAACTGCTAATTATATATTTTAACTCCAAGATCACACTACAGTGAGGAAAAGAGTAATTTTCCTGATCCCCACTGTAGTGTGATCTCCAATCCAGTTGTAAACAGTGATGGCCAAAACTACTAATGCCAGCTACATGTCGATGTTCCGGAGGAGACTAAATTTCAACTTGGTATTTTCAGTTTTTGTATCTGTACCCCTGACTTTCCAACATTTGATGGTAAACCATGTAGAGAGATAGACAGATATATGCGTGTGTGTGTGTGTGTGTGTGTGTGTGTGTGTGTGTGTGTGTGTGTGTGTGTGTGTGTGTGTGTGTATATATATATATATATATATATATATATATATATATACATATATATATATATATATATATATATATATATATATATATATATATATATATATATATATAGTTTCGGACGTTTGCTCGAATGAGCAAACGACTGAAACCCAAATGGCCGGGCATACTTACGCAAAAGTTCTTTGAACTGAAGAAGCACTTTTGCATAAGTATGCCTGTTGCCGAGGCTGTATTACAGTGCGGGTAAGGGAAATTTCCCTTTTCCCCACTGTAGTGCGGTCTCAGAGGGAGAATATTAAAGTAGGGGGGTGTGCAGGGGGGCTTCGCCCCCCTGTTAAAATGTTAATGTAGTATTTTTTTTTTGTTTTTTTTAACACGCTTTAACGAAACTGTTTTTTTTTCGATAAAAGCACTTTCATTAAAGTGTGTTCAGTTATTATGGATTCGGACGTTGATCCGTATGTATATATATATATATATATATATATATATATATATATATATATATATATATATATATATATATATAAGGGTATCCTAAATGGGATGAGCCACTAATCTTAATACAGTGTCAAACAACATATTATAGTTAGCATTTAGCCAAAACAGCCTTTACATGACTGAACATATACACAGGTGTTGCCAGCTTATACACATATAGCTTTTTAGAAAATTGTGGGGAAAATATGTTCACTTTTGATATAAAAAGTATTTAAAATCTGGTTTGAATGTAAACTGTCTCCTTTCAGGTGGTCTATTTCAGTAAGTGTAATCTCAAACTAAAATGCTTTATACTCAGGGAATGTTCCAATCATGAAATCAGTAGTGATCCGGAAATGAGACATAGGTAACTCCCATTATAGCTGACAGATATAGAAGCAGAGGAAGAGGTTGTGAGTAAGTTTCAGATAAAATAGGCTTTCAAAAGTACTTGTTCTCAAAATTAAAGGAATAAAATAATACAGTTTAATTCTTGGTAAGAAGGGGTTAGTTCATCTCTTTTCTTGGTCCAAGATTAAATACTAACAGCTCCAGAAAAGAACAGTAATGCATTACAGCAAGACAAAACGAGAACAGTAATGCATTACAGCAAGACAAAACGAGAACAGTCAAGCATTAAATACTCTGCTGAGGGGACAAGTAAAACAATCACTTTTTGAGAGAAACATGTATGTCTCCAAATTAATATCTGCTATCTAGTCACACATTGCACAGGCTCTTAAGTACATTCATGTGAATTTCAGATGTACAGAAATCAGTATCATCCTGAGATAAGATATTTAATTGGCACTTGTGCAACAATTAGACTCTAATGACTGTGTTTTCTAATAACAGGTTTTGCTGACTATTGAAGATTCAGGTGCATGGGAATGCCTTCAGAGAATCCTTTTCACGTTTTCTTTTATGGGATTCTAGTGACCATGGGTACACTGGGAAATATTCTTGTTCTGTTTGCCATCACCACATCATCTGTTGCAAGTCGCACCATCCTTGTGTCTGATCTAATACTTATGAACCTTGCATCTGTTAATCTTCTGATTAATGTCTTTCGCAACACATTGCTCTTAACATCAGATATCGGCATCGATGTGCTGTTGCCTGATTTTTGGTGTAGATGTTTCATGTTGCTGTGGGTGTGGCTGAGATGCGCCTGTGTCTGGATCACTCTATGCTTGAGTTTTTTCCACTTTGCAACTATTCGGCGACAGTACACCCAAATGATTGACAAAAGTAGAGAAATGCAAATTGTGATCATGGCACTGTGTCTGATCTGGTGTGGCACACTCCTGTACTCTATACCAGCTTTCATATATTCATCACTTAAAAGTGGCAACACTACAGTTTCTCTGATGGTAATAAGTACAACCATACGGCCCTTGTTAGGCTGTGTATGGAACTTTCCCACCATCACTAGCGGATTAGCATATGCTACAACATCCCTTATTATACATGAGATCATCCCCATAATACTCATGGTATCTACCAACATCAGCACTTTACAGATCCTGCACAGGCACAACAGAATGATCGCAACAGGCAAAGTCATTACCAGGGTGGCATCTGAGATGAAAGCAGCCAAAGTCATCTTAGTCCTTGTCACTCTATTTGTGGTCTGCTGGGGAACACACTTCCTAGCAGTAAACTACTACAATTACAATGGTGGGACATCTACAGTCTACATGCTCACAATAGCAAGGTTCAGTGCCTCTGTCTTTCTCAGTTTTAGTCCAATGGTGCTGGCAGCTGGGCATAACAGGCTGAGGAAAACATTTTGTAAGATAATCAAGTGGACTTAATGGTGACTGTACTTTCATTGGCTGACCACTTGTAACTTATAACTGTACTTTCACTGGGTGACCACATGTAACCTGTAACTGTACTTTCATCAGCTGATCACATGTAACCTAGAACTGCACTTTCATTGGATGACCACATGTAACTTATCACATAGTAATGGTTAACAGAACTACACAAAATAAATTGTATTTTCAGACTAATAGTTAAATGCCAATGACCTCAGCCACTTCTGTAACTGCAGAAATGTTTTTTTTGGTGGATTGAAGTCTTTCAATAAGTCATTACAACACACTCATAAGGTAAAGGGCAACAAATATTCTCACTGTCTACAAAGAGATTAATATTGTACCGCCATTTGTGTTTCGGTGTTGATTCTATACCACATATACTTCAACGAGAAACACGCATAAAAGAATGTCTTTTCTTTTTTCAAATGGACCATAAAAACATGAACTCATACAGAAAGTGGCACAGCTCAGTAACTCCAACCTATAGCCCTCCCTTTACCTGTAGGCACAGCATGCAACTTGTATGCAATAAGGTAGTGTAGGTTGCTGTGTAAAATACACGCACTGTCAATCTCTAGTAAAGGGTGACAAGTTTTCAAGAAGCATCTTCATCAACTGCAGAGTACATTAATCAGACCGACAAATAATATTCTGGTGTGTTGTCTTACCTATAAATAGATATCTGCAGAAAAAATCTGAACACTTGTCAGTAACTGTGAAACTGGATAAAAAATTATTTTTCTGTCATAGTGTGCAATGCATGGAGGATTTAAGTAACTTCTTGTAAGTGTTATCAGAAGATTATTTGCCATTTTATGCATCATAACTGTAGCATAATAGCATGATGTGCGTTTCCCTGTTTATAGCCTACAAATATCTGACATGAAATGGCTTGGAAATGTGGTTGAAACAAGAGAAAAGAGAGCAGTAGCCACTGTGTAAAACATATACTGGGAATTCTTATATCAGACTTTTGAGTATGCTGTGAAACACTGCTTTACTGGAAAGTCTCTCGTCATTTGTATGTTGCCAGTGCATTATGTGAAACAATGGATGAGCAGTCATTTATCAGTGCATTGTGTTTACATCACGGTTTATCATGGATATGTTGCTCATTTCATTCTTCACATGATTGGCTGGGAAACCTTCATACAAATGAAACGCATCTTACTGTTGCCCCTCAGTTATCACAGATAACCCAAAGACAACAGAGAATGCCACCGCATGACCCTACCATGATTTCAATAAGCCTGTTCTGTAACAGTAGCTAGACTATGTTGTGCTAGTGATTGCAACATGCTGGACAGCTCTGCAGTTAAGGTAACTCAAAAAGTATTTATTTCAGCTGTCAAGCCAATGTGAAATCTGTTTACAACTTGAATTTAGATAGAAAAAAGGCGCTGAACAATTAACTGCTTGCATCTGTCAGCAGCAGCAGCAGCAGCAGTACTACCCCCACCAAGCTTCTTATCCTCTCTAAGTTCACTGTGAAGAAACAGGGCATGAATAGAGCCTAGATGTCCATAAAACATGCAGCATTTAAGTGTCATATTTAAGTTACAAGTGTCAATCAACACGTGAAGAAGTGGATTTCCCAGTTAAACTAGGTGCACATATAAAATAGTCCATAATACACCTAGTATAACATTGTAATTATATTACAGCTTGGACGGTATTATTATTTAATAATATACTTTGTTCACAATTCATAGTTTTCCTAAGATGCCTATTATATTTTGTCTGCAATTCATGTTACTGTAAATTCATTTAGCAGAATTCCAGCCTAGCAGACCATAAAAGCTGAAGAATCAAAACATAGCAAATACAACATAATGGCACATATGATCCACTTGAACCAGCCAATATCCCACAAACCAGACATCTTCCTAGAATATAATGTGGAACCAAAACTGTGAGTGTCTACATTTCATGAAAGCAATACCGATCAAGGCATAAATCACAACTCTTGTAAAATGAGAAAAGCCAGTGGTTTCACTAAATGTTGATATGCTCTCTGAGTAGCATAACAAATGAACTGCTATAGTGAACATAACCATATATTTCTGGTGATGTAGATATATGTGTCACAAGAGATGTTAGAGTTTAGATATATATCCAAAATGTTGGGAAAAAAACTGCATAAATGGCATTTATGTGTCATAAGACCTCTTGCAATCTATCATATCTGCTTGGATTTCTTGACTCAGTAAATGATGAGACACCACCTCAGTCTAATGCTCTCTAAACCTCTCCAACACGAACCTTTCCTATCTACTGCATTATTGTTTGTTTTATTCTAACCTCAGATGACACTTTCCATTATGTCCAAGAAGGCTACTTCCTGCAATAATTCATTCCATTTAAGCCACCCAATCTGTGAAATATCACCTATAAGGTTGTTTTTTTTCTATCCAATATACATGTGCACAAACAAGAAATAGTGGTCTGTTGCAAATATGGTTAGAGAGACACCCTGAGCTGACTGAAATCCTTAATGTTTAATTTTCATACAGACTTTTTCACTACCTCAGTTTTTTTCTTGACCTTTTCTGAATCATTTCCAGCATGATTAAAGGACAAAGTACATAATAAGAATTTCACAGAATAGCTAAAAAGGTTAAACATAATTAAGCTACAGGAAACATATTTGACTGACGATAATAGTACTAGCCTTCAAAAGTTAGTCAATTACGAGGTCCTAGCCAAAAAACGTACACAAGATTTGGAGGAGCAGTAGGCCGAATTTCAACATCTGTTAAATTACAAAACTCTAGAGTTTAAAGTTAATTGAAAAACATCAAATTATATATTGACTGACATTACAGTTAACACAGATTTTATATGTTAAATATGTATATTAATCCCAAGAGGAAATGAGACAAACAAGTGACAAGGTCTCAGGAAATTCAGACAAATTAAGATTTGGAGACCAAAGAAAGAGCTCAAAACTTGATAACTGTGGGTGAGTTAAAAGCATGAAGATGACAATATCAAAACTATTCAAACTGTATATAGAAAAAAGTTCACAGATGATTTAATGACAACAAAGTAAATCAGGTCCAGGATTTACTGAAAACCATTGGCAGATATAATATATAACAGGCTGAAAAGAAGTAAGAGTTAAAAGTTCACATTTTCTCTTTAGGAAAGAGGATTTGTAGTCAAATACTGTTATCTTAAGTAACATAACAGACATTAATAATAATACCATTATTTTGATAAGAGAGAATGAGCACTTCTCAATAAACATGAAACTAATTGGAAAGGGAAAAAAGGGAAAATTCAAATGACAATATCAACGAGAAAGGTAAATGTGAGATCAATAAACTGTGACTAACATCTGAGATGATTGATAAAGACAAATATGCAATAAAAAACAATTGGGAGATACCGTAGTATGTTGTTGTTTGTCTTTTCGGCTTTTCCCGGTTAGGGGTCGCCACAGCGGAAGTCCGATCCGCTAATGACTGGCATTCGATTTTTATGGTGTCGAGTTGCCAGCCTGACGCCCAACCTTCAGTGAAGGCACGCCCATTCACGCATGTCTTTCGGAGACCACTCAACCACGGGGAGGACATGCAGACTCCACACAGAAAGCACTCCAGCCAAGAATCGAACAGGAGAACCTCTTGCTGTGAGGCAACAACGCTAAAGCTGTACCACCGCGGCTAATATGGAAAGAGAGACAATGGGCATGATTCCAAAAGACATGCTCTCAGTGCAAGCGATCACTTACACTAAGGAGCAGGCTGAGAGCATGTCTTTTGGAATCTGACTCATGGAGCAAGCTTATTTATAGATATACCTTACACTGAAATAAGTGACTTACACTGACAGCAGGTTAACTTTTGCTGGCCCAATAAAATAATTCAAGAAGTAATGTCAGATTTTCTAAATCAACAGGATGTGGGTAGAAAATAGGGAAGGATGGTTTACTGCAAACCAACAGAAATGAGAAAATATTACACAGAACTACAGATGATGGACAAAGTCCAAAATATTGTAGAGTATAAGACATTTAAAGTGATTACAAAACGTTTACAAAACTTACAAACAATTAAAAAACATTGAGAGTGATTGGAAATAAATGCTGAATGTAACTAAAATGAAAAATACAAAGAAATTTAAGAAATAAATAGCAGAGGAAAAAGAAATAATTTAAAGGATATTGACTGGTATGTGAACTACACATACACATGGGTATGAATTTTGTAAAGAAAAATACATTAATAACTTTATAAATAATGTAAAAATCATTAGAACATTTACACAAAGTCAAAATTTTAATGAACATGCTTAATGAAAACTATCATTGAGGCCATACATATTCTAAAGAAAAAAATAAAGCTCTATGTTCTAATGGCAGCATAAATTAATTTGATAAAACAGACAAAAACAAATGGGTGAATATATAGACTGGGATTCAGAAAAGTTTACCACCAATGACAAGCCAAACATGGCTGGTTTCCTGCTGACATTAGACCTTTCCAATTCAGAGACAGGCCCTCCTCAGCAATATTACACCATTTGTAGAATCAAAGTAGTGTGGCATCTCCTCAGTCATGCTACACAATAATGAGGTATTTCAGAGGTGTGGCCTATGCTAATTAGCCATGTACTCTCTCAGGAAATGCCTGCAGTGAGGCAATTACACTACTGAGCAATTCAGAGAATCACAAATTAACACAGTCAAAAAGCAACTGTCCTCCGTTGCAGTCAATGGGGAAATTGCACAAAAGGTAAGATCAGATGAGTGTCTGTGGAGGGTAAGTGGTGGGGGTCTATGAGTGTGTATGTGTGTGACAGAGAGTATGTATGTGTGTGTATTTGCCTGTCTGGTCACAATAGGATGGTTTAGTTAGGGAATAAGTAGAGTAGGGTGTGTGTGTGTGTGTGTGTGTGTGTGTGTGTGTGTGTGTGTGTGTGTGTGTGTGTGTGTGTGTGTGTGTGTGTGTGTAGGTGGAGCGTGTATCCATGAGTATGATCAGGTGAGGGGGAATGAACTACAGTGAGTGTCTCTATGTGAGTGTGTGTGTGTGTGTGTGTGTGTGTGTGTGTGTGTGTGTGTGTGTGTGTGTGTGTGTAGGTGGAGCGTGTATCCATGAGTATGATCAGGTGAGGGGGAATGAACTACAGTGAGTGTCTCTATGTGAGTGTGTATGTGTGTGTGTGTGTGTCTGTGTGTGTGTGTGTGTGTGTGTGTGTGTGTGTGTGTGTGTGTGTGTGTGTGTGTGTGTGTGTGTGTGTGTGTGTGTGTGTGTGTGTGCGCATGGGAGGCTGCTGTACTCCTAAACTCCCCTACATTAACAAAATCATGCAATACTTGGGACACTAGATATCAAAGAAATTTAAATTTGCTTCTAGATTACGAAATAGAAAAGGATTTTCAGCACAGAATATTTATGGGGGGGGACACTAGACACCAGAGGACACTCTTTAAATAAGTTATCCAATATGAATGATGTTTTGACTAATAAATATGGGGAGAGAGAAACTCAACACCAGGAGCACTTTACATGTCACTGCAAGGGATGTAAAATGTAACAGTTACACAGTAGGCAAATAAAGGTGGAAATATTCAAACACTGTACCCTTCACACAAGAAGCAACACACTAATCTGGCATCATTGATGGATTGTAATGGTCCGTGATATATGAGGGACATACTCAAGACTTCCAGACAAAAGGGGCAGGGAATGACACCAGGAAGTATCTTTAAGTATTATTTTAATACACTTAAAAGTTACTACAACAACAATTCTTGCATCGCCAATGCATTTTATGACAAATAAAAAGAATGAAATTAAGGTCTGACATTACTGATTGACTGTAATCATCCATGATTGGTGAGGACAGGGAGAAAATAAGAGGCATCATCAGGAGTATTCTGTAAATTCAGGAACAGGTAAGAATGATATTGTGTGTGTGTGTGTGTGTGTTTAAATATGTATGTCGGGGAGGAATAAATGGGGGAATGTCTCTACCAATGTGATGCATGGGTCACTGATGGTGATTAGTGCAGAAAAGGGCTGATAAGGGCTACTGGTAACACCATGCAACTCAGAGACATGCAAATTAACTGGTAATGAGGTTTATCGTCATGGTTGCTAATGTGTCTCTAAACTGCATTTTCCTCAGCTGGTGAAACTGCTAATTTTGTTTGTAGCAAATGTAGGATAAACTTTCTGAATCCTGGCCTTTGTCTCCACTTTAAATGTTATATAGGCACACACAAGACAAAAAGTACCCAAAACGTTTAGACTGATAACAATGCTATATGCATATTTGGAAATACTGTCATATTGCTGAGCTAATTAAAACATGAGGTCAAATGAATAGTTTCATTAAGTAAGCAATTTGTCTATCTAGCAGGTAAATCAACTGAAGCAGCCTGTTCCATTTTAAAATGTGATACTATACGGTTTTCATAAAGCAAAAATTATATGGTCTGTTTCCTGATATAAAACAGTCCTTTAATAATTAAGATAGAATAAAACTAGAGAAACCCGCATTAAATAAGGGTTTTGAAAATGATCTGGTAGAGGTCATAATGGAACTACATAATGGTAATAAACCTAAAGGTGACTCTAAGCCTGAATACACAGATTGATTTTCCTTAAAAAAGGTGTGATATAAAGATGAATCATAGCCATGTGGCTTATTATCTGCACTGATTCAGTAATCAAGAAACTAATACAAAAATGAGGATGTACCAAAAAAAATTATACAAACTGTAATAGTCAATGATAAGTCATCAGCATACCCAACACTGAGCTTAATAGTAATGCAGAGACAGACAATAGAATTGGAAAACAAAGTCATATAAGTTAAAGATAAATATTTAAAAATATTAGTTTTTGGCTAGAAAACAGGAAAATAAACACACACACACACACACACACACACACACATATATATATATATATATATATATATATATATATACATATATGTATGTATGTATGTATGGGAAAAAGGACTTCATGCATAACTGATATATAAAATGTATACCTTAAACAATATGTGCCAGTTGGTGCCACTGACACAGAAGGATAAAGCCCTGACTATGGCTCAGCTGACCCACGTTTGAATAGTTACTCAGATGCCTAAGTGGGGGGTCTCTAATAATCATTGAGGAACAACCATGCACTGCTTCCTGTGGGCGAGGTGTGGCGCAGTGCTGATGCCCAGTGTAAGATGTTCCCAGGGGTTTATCAATGAGGTGGCTGTAAATGGGGTAGAGCTGAAAAAATAAATTTGCTGAGCCTCTCCTGATGGCTGACGCCCCCCTCCCAGTCAATCTTACCCCCTGTGATGGGGAATGAATGGGCCAGTTAGCCAAAAGTGGGTTGATGACTTTCAGGCAGCAGAAGCAAAGTGGAACAAAAATACACAGTCAAAAGAAATCCATTAGTTAAAGATACAAAAGGGTAGCTAGTGGGTTAATGATCAGATAAGCAATATGGAGGTTACAGTAATGGATAAGATCTACATTTCAGGCTTAATACTATATAGAGTAATGATATAGTACAGGAAACAGAATAACAGCTTGTTCAATGATATATATATATATATATATATATATATATATATATATATATATATATATATATATAGGGTGCTGATGTATTTAGTGAATATTCATAAATTCTTTCCTACAATCCACTTCAAAAGTGAATTAAACATTGAAAAGAAGGAGACTATATTAGACTCAGAACTTTTTTCCAGCAGGTTCAATTACTTGCATACTCAAATTAAAAAAATAAGGATTTTAGAATGATAAACAGTATATGCAAACAGTAGATATTCAAAGACATGCAATCTGTATATTTTGGTACATGGAATTAATATAAAATATTTGGATTATATACAAACAGTAGATATTCAAAAACATGCATATATATTGGTGCATGTAATTAATGCAAAATATTTAGATATAATAAAAATAAGAAGTTGTTTACATTATTTATAAGTACAAATTTCAAATCTATAATCTATGGCAAAAAAAAAATCAACAAGCTTAATATAATTCATTCCTGCACACATTTAGGAGAAACAGGGAAAGAGTTGTTACATATCCTATTTCAATATGAAAATATATGGAAATACGAACCACCCTGTTCCATTAAAATATTGGGCAGGCACAGACATTTTGCATTAAATGCAAAGAATGTGAAATATGCTAAAATTGTATGATGAAAGAATTGTCATTGGCATTTAGCAAGAAATACTATATTAGGAAGAAATTGTTTCAGGCCTAAGTGTAATGTGAAAGCAGTAAACTATAAGGTAAAATGTAAATCATAGGTGTGAAATGTTAAGAGTGTGTCATGTCTTTCCTGTAGAAATATAAGAAAATGTTATATTGTATATAAATATGATTGTATATAATTCTGAGAGAATTAATCTATTTTATGATTGTAACATATTGTTGCTGCAATAAATACACATATACCACTGTACGACTTCCAATATGCTTGTTTCTTTCTTCTAGGGTCAGTACTAATGCTGTAAGCTGTAGTCAGTATTAAATATTTATGGGCTTTAGAAGAACAATTCATTTCTTTCCTACTTTGCATTCTCAGACACCTTTACAAAGTATACAGGGTTAGGCAATGTTCTGGATGATCACATGTAAGCACTGGCCAGCCTATGTCACTGTCATTCTAGATCCCCTGTCAAATAAAACAGACGTGTTCTTGTACATCTGACTGTTTTTGCACTTGACTCTGCTGTTGCTATATTTTTATATTATTTGTTATATTTTATTGCACTTTATCACTATAAAGTGCCTTTGCATTTTGTTGCTCTCATTGATAGCTCCTGAATGGTTGAATATTTTTTATTTGAGTGTTTTTGGTCTAATCAGATGTTTGTAGCTAAGTTCTTCACCTTTGGGCTTTGTTTTTTGATTCTATATTAAGGAGACTCAGGACTGTGCTCTAGTGGCCTGCTGGTCTGTTCTGAGCTGGAAATTACAAAGAAATAAGGTTGAGTGTGACCCTCTGATTGGCATGTTAAGGTAAGGATTCCACCATTGTGGTTTATTTGGATCTATATTATATCACCGAATGTTTAACAAAGTGAACGATGAATAATCGACCCCATGTAAGTGAAAGCTTACAATCTCGAAAGCTCAGAACAGCGATTTTTTCCCAAGGGAAAAAAATCGCTGTTCCAAAAAAAAAAAAATTGAAAGAATACATAAAGTGGGGGGCTTCGCCCACCACACCCCCCTACTTAAATATTCCAACTACGAGATCCCACTACAGTGCTGAAAACGGCAAAGTAAGCCAAGCGGGGAATTCTTTTTTTCCTGAAATTTTTTTAAAAGCTTTTTTTTTATTTTTTTTTTTCGTTGTTTTAAGTTCGACCAAGAAGCATTCAATAGAATGCGTCTTCAGTCATTTAATAGGAACCCTTTATCTCTGGTGTTAGATCTCGGCTTATTTTTAAGAGGTACTTCCCTCAATGCAACCATTTACATGTTTGAGCAGGATTTCTGTAAGTAATTCTGCATGGGTAGCAGTGTTCTCAGGTGAGGGGGAGACATGAATTTTGACAAACCATTGCTTTATAGGATGTACCTTGTTTTAGTATAGTTTGTAACTGTTAAGCTTTGTGGTCTGACTTCACCAATGAGGACATGATGGGGGGGGGGGGTTTCAATGTTAGTGAATAGTAGGTCCAGTATGTCTGATCCTCTGGCTGGAGAGTTCGCTATATCGTCTATGGTGTTTGTGTTGATAAAGTCCAGGAAATGTTGCTCCTGTGAGTTAGAGGCAGTGTACATTTCCTACTAGTTAAAGTCTCCCATGAATAGTGTATTTGGTTGGATGGTGACTGCCTCTAGTATGTCTAGGTAAGAGTTGTGAGCTTTGTGGATCATACAGAGTGACCTGCAGCTGGCCACTATATGGTAGCGAACTTATTTCTGGAGACTTGGATGTGGATCAACCTCAGGGCATCATCTTGTTTAACCAACCTAGAGTAGAGTTGTATTTGCTGCTAACATAGATTGAGACACCTCTACCTTTAGCCCCTGTCTGTGCTGCTGTTGGTTTATATGTGTGGAAGGCACTGTAGCCTTCCAATGATGGAGTACTTTCTGTGACTTTATACAAAGTCTCAGTAACAATACAGACATCTACATTGTCCAGAATAAGGAGAGTTTATAGGGTAACAGGTGCAGACCATACCATCCTTGGCAAAGCAAAGTGGTCTGTTAACTATATCCTACCATGCTGATAGATATTGAATTCCCCTGGGGTGACACATCATACCTCTCAACTGTACATATTTTTGCAGAATGTCCATTTTTCCTCATATTGTTAGTCTGTTCTTCATACAATTTGTGGTTTTCTGGCAAATCACTAAGGATTGAAGTCACTAAATAATGATATACATTTGAGTTTCACACTTAATATCATTCAGAAAATGAAGGTTAACACAAAACTTGTTATTCTAGCAACTTTCTAAGTTTATACAAACAATATTTAAAATCTGTCTCTATTTTGGGGCCTTTGTCCCCTTGTTATTTCAGGTTTTGTTCAGATTTCTTGCGCTAAGAGGTTCAGAGGTATGGTGACACTGGAAACTAAGCAAATTATTAAAATCAATCATTTTCTGTTCATATTATGCCATCATCCTTGGTGAAGGTAAAACGGTGGTCAATGCAAGGTATGTACCTGTCTGTGACACATATTCAGAGAGAGCCGTACTGTCTCTTTTCATATAGTCTAGTGAGGTATGTCTCAGGTCATTCACACCTATATGACAGAATCATATTGGTACCTGTGGTGCAGTGACATGAGTGCATGCGTGATATTGTGGCTCCTAGTTCCAGACAGACAAATAACCATTATCTTCTCTATGATCTTAGTGCGGTATGACACTATCTAGCTGCTCTAAGCTTAGCGCCACACAATGTCTTTCTGCATTATGGTATAAAGGCTTAAGAACTAGCTTTATAGGGTTCTTACCATACAGAGTACTTGCTAACCACTAGTGAATGGTGTACAGCTCTGCAAAAATTAGTCTAATAATTTATAGCAGAGAGAAAAAACTGAAAATTAACTTTAATGCCCTCTGGTCAATAAATGACTACACTTTAAACTCCCTGGAGTCCTTCTCAACTCAGACAGACCAGGCAAACACATTCTGCCACAAGATGGATGGTCCTGGAAGTTCTTAATGTAAAAACACAGTAAAAGTAGCTCTCACGTGCATATTAACACCCACAACTCTAAAAAGCCCTTTGTCTGATGAAACAATCACACTTTAAGGGATTGATAGTTCAAATTATTTTCTGCTTATTTACAGGCTCCCTTCCTTACTCCCTGTAAAGGAGACTAGGAGTTGGTCTATGCTGTTCAGAAATTTAGTTCTGTGCAAAAGAGACCCTCAATTCACTGAAAATGTCCAAAATATGGAGGATCCCCCCACCTTATTTTGTGGATTTGGGGAAAAGACTAGAAGGTGAATGGCCTACTTGAGCAAGGGCTCTGATGTAACCTTGGGTGAAAATAAAGGTTTGGTGCTGACAGAGACCCTGGATTTTTTAAAAGATCAAAAGAAGCTCCTTCCACAAGAGCTTGTAGTTGTTCAAAGTTGTGTCTAGCTGGCATCAAAGGTAGTAAGCATTTTTAATGGAGCAGAAGCAGCTGCATCGAAGGTAAAGGTGAGCCTTTCTAAGTCAAAGTGTAGAACCCAGGAAGGCATAGGGAGCTTCCTGGCAGTTCTGAGGTGTAACATCCTTTTAAAAAATTGTTTCAGATGAGGTTGAGAGTAAGCAGGAGAAGATGTGCAGGTGTGCAGAAATAGCAGACACACGCACTTTGATGGAGTAATAAGATAAACTTTCCTTGTAAAGTGAAGAGGAAGGATCCCCTTAGATTGGCACCAGATTGAAACTCTTCCACTTAGCAAAATATGATTTCTTGGTACTTTTTTCCCTATCTTCTTTCAAAATAGAAACAGTGTCCTCAGAAAATAGATGCCTGTCAGGATTAAGGACAAATCATCCAACCTATAACGTTCAGTGTTTGGAGATTTTAGTAGAACATAGGCTCCTTTCTCTGTGAAAGAAGATACGTACACATACAAGTAGAGGCTTGATTTTTCCCACTGGTGAGAGCTAGCAGATGGGAAGGCCAGTGACGTGCAATCATAATCATTATCTTTGGCCCATCTTCTCTGACTTTCTGAAGTACCCTTGGAATAAGAGGTAATGAAGGGAAGGTCATAAAGAAAATGTACTGTTCAGGAGAAGAGGGTGCTCTTCTCTCATGCCCCTCTCTGGCAGGTTCAGGTGCAGAACTTTTCTAGTTGTCTGTTCTGGGTGGACACAAACAGGTCAAGCTCTGGCATACCTCATAAATGTATCAGCTGAAAAAGATCCTTCTTTTTAGCATCCACTCATTTGTTTCTTGAAGGGTTCTGCTCAAGTCATCTATCAGGTGGTTCTGTTGTCCTAGAATATAAAAGGCAACGGGAAGCAAGTGTAGATCCTGAGCTAGGTCACAGAGTTCCATAGCTAGCCTGCAGAGGAGGTATGAGTGGGTCCCTCCCTGCTTGTTTACATATTACATGACTGTGATGTTGTCTGTCAGTATTTAAGGGACCTGGTATTAAGGCTCTGAAGATTCTCATGGACAGCATGACTACCTTCATTTCTTTTATGTTTGTGTTTTGTGCCATGCCCTTCTTCCAAGTTCCTTGCAAAGATTCATATTACGTTATCGAAAGCTTTAAATATCGAATATGTAAATAACGGTGCTAAAATATCATACAACCGAAATAGCGAATGCTCATTCACTCAAAAAAGCTATCGAACTGTCATAGTTGTCCCACATTATCTTAGTGACATAAACTGTAGAACAACGTACGACCTTAGTATACCTATATTTTAAAAGTAAGAAACTTCAGTACATGGCACGTGTAGAAATGTAAATATGCAAATAATAAAAGGAATACATATAATATACTTACAAACAAAAAGATAATATGACTCCGGAAGTACGCAATATGTTCCATATGTATTCCCAAAAGCTCCATACAATCTTGTGTGTATAACTGGATGCAATATCTAGCGATGGCCGACACTTCGCAGTCCTGCACTGGTATAGTAGGTAATACATATGATACAGTAATGTCTCAACAAAAGCATAAGATGCTACACATAGAAGGTTATCTGTATAATCTGGAAAGAACTGTTCAAAACAAACAGCACTGGTGCTGTAAATTGAAGTTGGTTAGTAGATGTAAAGGTAGAGCTATAACAGTTGCAAATGGAACAGGTGAAATATTGATGAAATCGATCCCACACGATCATGCTCCCGATCCTACTGAGGTGGAGAGATATAAAGCAGTGCATAAATTAAAAGAAACAGCTCAATTGTGCAGATCTACCCCAGCATTAGTTGTTGATGACATGGTTGCAAGCATGTCTTATGAGAGTACAGTACAACTACCTAGTAGAAGATCTATGCTTCAGCAGGTAAATAGAGTGAGGCATTGTAGACTGTTAGCATATAATACAAACTCCACTACATTAAGTACTGTAGAAACCACAGATTACAATCTAAAACAAGGAGAATTTGAAGGACCTATGTTGCAGTGTTATCTGGTTTATGGACGGCATTTTGCTGACAAAGGATCGATTGTGTAAACAGTTGTATACTGTGCATGGTTTTATAACTGTTGGTAGTAATAGGACGTGTGTACCTCTCGTACATTGCCTGATGACGAAAAAGTCGTACAAGTCCTATAATTATATGTGGGACTGTATTTTCCAGCTATTGACATAATTTGATTTACAAGTGTCTGTAGAGTATATCATGACAGATTTTGAACTGGCGTCAATTAAAAGTGTGAAACATAACTTCAATACTGTGGAAAGTAAGGGATGTCTTTTCCACTTTGGGCAGGCAGTATGGTATAAGGTGCAAAGTCTTGGTTTAGGTCCCCTCTATGGAACATCTGTACAATTCCAATTGTTAGTGAAGAAACTTATTGCATTAGCATTTCTTCATGAGTGTGATGTTATCCCAACATTCCAGGCTCTGTGTAAGATGTATCCTGTGGAAGGTAAAGAACTGATAGCTTACTTTTCAGATGTATATGAGTATGGATGTCCAAGGAAAGTACATACCAGGACTACAGTGAATGCACATTTCCCACCCATGTTTCCCATTACATTTTGGAATATTTCAAAACTGAATGAAAGTGCACTTCCATGGACCCAAAAATCATGTGGAAGGTTGGCACAGATGTATACGTTGTTTATTGGGCAGGTGTATATGTGACATACCGGCCGTTGTTGATGTTTTGGTTAGGGAACAGAATAGAGTTCATGAAGTTAGGCTTCAATTGATAGCAGGTTCTGCAACTTCACCAAAAAAGAGGAAGACATTATAAAGACAGTACAGGATGCAAACAGTGTTGGAGAATCTTTCGGAATATACTTCTGAGCAGTTTCTAACTGCCGTCGCTATGCTTCTAAAGGTGTGAGCATTTTGGTATAAACATCAGTGCACCAGTCACATTTCCACTCTCCTTTGTTTACTTTACATGCAATGTAGATTGTATTAATTTCTCGTATATTTCCATTTATATATTCACTATATGTTCTTCTTCTTCTTCTTTTGGCTGTTCCCGGTTAGGGGTCGCCACAGCGGATCACCTGTCCACTCATGATTGGCAGTGGAGTTTTACAGTGTCGAGTTGCCAGCCTGGCACCCAACCTTCCACAGAAGGCACACACATGCACACATGCACACACTCACACCTAGGGCCAATTTAGAGTGTCCAATCCACCTACAGCATGTCTTTGGGATGTGGGAGGAAACCGGAGCACCCGGAGGAAACCCACACGACCACAGGGAAGACATGCAGACTCCACACAGAAGGCACCCCAGATGAGAATCAAACCGGAGAACCTCTTGCTGTGAGGTGGCAACGCTAACCGCTGCACCACCGTGGCCGCCCCATATTCACTATATGTTATTATGCATATATCCTCCAGTTACGTGGATACTGCATATCATGCCCACAGTGGTGTATTAATTTACTGCAACTGCTGTTTGTGTTTAATAGCACATATTTTTATTTATTTCACATGCGTAATTAGAGTGACTGCGAAGTGGCCAACAAAAAAATTTCGATATTGTCCGGGTCAATAAAGTGGGCTTTCGCTGTTTCAGTTGTACGACATTTTAGCGCCGGCATTTACGTATTTGATATTTAAAGCTTTTGATAGCATAATATAGATGCAGTGCCTCATAATAGGTTTGAACTGTTTGTGGTCAGAATTTGGGAAGTCTCCTGAATATTGAAAGGTGTTCCTGGGTTTTTGAGATGTTTTTTACACCACCATAAAATCTCCCTTTCTAATCTAGGCAGAAAAGGGATAGATTTATCAAGAGGCTGTTTGTGCAGAAACCAGCATTTTTTTTTTTTAACAACAAAATTTCCTCATGTGTAGTACTGCTGGGGGAACCACATGGATGCAAGATGCCATATGCCCTAGTAGTCTGAGAAAGTCTCTAGGCGATTGCAAATCCTTTGGAAGTAAGCTGTTAGTGTGCAGCTCTTGTCTTGAGGTAGAAAGGCTTTTGTGTTGGACAAAGCTCAACTCTGATCCTAGGTAGGTACCTACATAGCAGGGCACAGTTGAATCTTGAATGTTGGGGTTAGTCTACATTTCAGAAACATTACATAGTGATCTTAGGAGCTCTTTTAGGGTTGTTGCTTGAATCCAAGTAAGGATAAATGAGGACCCCGTTTGGCCCTGATAGCTGCAAGACATTTGGTAAGACTCTGGGTGCAACAGATAAATTGAATAGTAAGGCATAAAACCTGAAGTATAAATCCCCTGCTCTGAAGCATATGAACTTCCTATGTAATAGGGATGTGAGGGAAGGCATCTTAAGTTGAGGGTCACCATTCATGTCTGCAGCATAATGAAAGGCAACCATTTGTGTATAGTAAGCATCCTAAACTAGGGCAACACTACAAATTTGTTCCATCTGGAAAGGTCTAAAATCAGTCTCCAACATCACTCTTTCCTGGAAATAAGGAAGAAATGGAGGTAAAGCCCTGTGCATGCTTCTTTGGGTGGAACTGGCTGAATGGATCCTTGATGCAAAAGGTTTTGAATCGGCCTTTGTTGTTTGAGAACCAAAGGGATCCTTGAGAATAGGGGAATCCTCCATAGTTGTAAAGAAAACCCTTTCCTTATGGTTAGAAGTACCTATTTGTCCTGAGTGATTTGTGGCCAATCTGTGTAAAATAGGGAAAGACTCCACTCCCCCATGCTCTGGGAAGTAACAAGATGGGATGGAGTTGAGATGAGACTTTGAGGGAGGGGGCAGGGAGGTGCTTAAATTCATCACAGCTACACTCTACAGAAATCTGGGTCCTTTGACAATTCTAGGTCTAGTCCAGGAGTCATGTTGCCAATTTTTCCTGAGACTTGGATCTTTCCTCTTGGGCTGTTTGGATTTATCCTGTTGAAAGAGAAAAGAGCAAGACTTGGCAGGATAGTTCCGATTATATCTAGGTGGTGAGGAAAGGTAGAGTTCTTTGACAGACTTCATAATCTTTCCCTTTGACTCAAGTTTCTGTAACACTTTCTCTGTAGGGAGTCCTAAGAGAAAATTCTACTTTACCCATCTCTGAAGGGGGGGGCTGATCCCTCAACCACATGTGTCTCCTCATAATGGAATTCATTGATGCTTCCCTGCATAATGCATCAAGGGTTTCATAGTCACATTAGAGTGAGTGTTTGGACACCTAAAGACCAACACTGGCCAATCCCTGGATGGCCCTCAAGGCTCTTATACTAAATCCCCTCAACCTTATTTTTTATCTGCTTCTGTATAAACTCAAGGCACTTGAGCATGTGGAATTGGCAGTTAAGAGCTCTCGTGGTCAGGACAGCAAGTGGCAAAATTCTCTAACATTCTACTTTATCGTTTAGCAAGGGGTTCTTGGAAGTATGCCCAGTGCATCCTTTATGGCACTCAAAATTCCATAGCTGAAACCATCATAGGGGCAATTGTAAAGATGTTCTTTGGTGTCCAGCACCATACAGAAGGAATCTGACTTACTTGGTGCAGGGGGCAGAGAATTAGGCTGCAATGGTATGTCATCAAACACACCATCCATGACATCAAACTGAAGGGATAGCAAAAGGTCTGGGTTCTGAAAGGATCAGAAGTTATCTGCAATTGCTCTGAGTTTGGGAGAACTCTTGACTTTCACTTAAAAAGAATCTCTCATTTTATGTAATGTAGCCCCAAACAAGAAGTCCTCAGAGGTGAAGTTGAGGACAAGGTGTCTTCAGAAACAGAGATGGGTTATCAGTGTATGGGAAGGTGCCCTACATAAGTCAATTCCTTTTCATTTGAATCAGAATCCTTCTTGGGGTGATGTCCCCATCCATTTTCCTCTTCTTGCCTCAGGATCTTTATTCAGCGAGGGCTGCTTGGAGTTCATGAAGTGCAACTACTCCTGAGCCAGCTTGAAAGGTCCTGGAATGTGGGCTGGGTCAAAAGAGCAGGCAACATCAGCAGAGTAGTCTGGAACAACTCCAGATGAATTTTGGCAGATAGCAAGACCTCAGGAAATGGATGGGTGGCCATAGAGTTGGACCAGGCTGATGGATAAGTTTCACTGCTTGCAGATGAAGACATTCTGTACCCACCTGCCTAAACCAAGGCAGATGGATCAGAAGCAGAAGCCTGCATAGTGGACCCAGACCAGACCAACACACATACTCTGTTTTGTCTCACAAGGAAATGGAAGGGACCGAAGAAATAACAGCCTCCATGGGGGCCAAGCCAGCAGTCTTGCTCCCAAAAGTTGCTGATGTTAGGGGCTGTGAATGCCCCCTCACCTCAACTTAGTCTACAATCTCAAGCTGGGCTGGGTAGCCCAATGCCACTAGAGTGTAGTTGTCCACCATAACCTTCTTCTCCTTCAGGTGCTTATCCTTGTGTTCTTTTATGAATGTCAGACTGGGGAGTGGCAGATGACATGGCATGCCAAGGCCTAGCTGTACCTCTGGATAGGCATCATTGAAGCCCAATGTCTACTAGTACTTTTATTGAAAAATGCACAAAATTGAAACCTGGGGGTATTGTGTTCTGGGCCTAAGCAAAACAGGAAGCAAAAATGAAAATCCTTGTGTGGAATATGGTTTCCTTACATAAGGTAACTAATCTTCAGACTTAACCAACAGAAGGATACAACTAAAAACATTCTGTGTCAAAGTGGCAAGAAAGAACTAAGTATGGTGCCAGGCAATGACCCCTTTGTACCACAGATATTCTGATGACAGTCAAGAAGGGTGTCTGCTGCCTAGTGGAGGGTAAAATTCTCTGGTATTCGAGCTGACTGCAGACTCTTGCAGAGAGAAATTCCCAAGACTCAGTACTTCAATAGTGGCTACAAGGAATATCTTGTGTTCAGAGGACCAGAACCAAAACCTGATCCCCTACATGAAACATGCTGCTCTTAGCATTCATGTCATACACTCTGAACTTAATCTCTTGAGAGCTTTACAAGGTGCACAATTGATATTACAGTCTTCAGTCTACCCTTAAGATCTACAGTGTCCAATGACACTTTCAAAAGGTGTCCTGCCTCTCCCACGTCTCCAAAAGTCAGTGGGGTCTTCTGTCATACAGTAACTCAAAATAACTAAACCCCATGAAAGCTTAATGTACATCTTAATTGAAAACATAAAGAAAAGTAACATCTAACACCAGTCTTTTTCATCTCATTTTTTTAACATGGACTTCAATGTCCAATTAAACAAGTCTGCTAATTCAGCCATTTAGGGATGATACACTGATGTCCTTAGTACTTTAACCTGACAACTCTGATACAGATGTTTCATAACTTTTGACATACAGGGTGTTCACTGGTCTGTCAAAATTATCTTAAGTATACCTACCTGAAGGCATAGTAAAATTAATTCCCTGGGAACTGCTCTGCAATTAGCTTGTTTGAATGGGTCCACCTTATGGAAAAAATATTTCAAAGTCCAGAACTACTAGTATAAGCTGGCATCTGCTGCTGAACTTAAACAATGACCCCATTATGTCCATTGTAATTCTCTCAAAGGGTATCATGATTAAGTTCAAGAGGCATTAAAGAACTTCAAAAACTGTTATGGGCTTGTGACATCTGTGCAATGGCCCAGTAATCAAGGAGCCTCAATCCTCACCACTAACACCAGTGAGGGATGTGCACATTGGGAGGATGATAGATACACACACAGTAAAGTAAAGTAAAATTTCCCTTAAGAGCACACAGAGATCACAGTCAGTATGGGGTTAGCTTCTCCCTCTCTCTCTCTCTCTCTCTCTCTGTCTCCAGATCCCAATAAGACTCCCCACTGGTACAGCTATAGGGTTAAGATCTCAGCCAAGTGGTCTAGCCAAAACCACCAGCACCTTTTCTTTCCAACCAGTGCTTCGTGTCCCTGCCCAAGTAGCTGACACACAAACACACACACTTTGAGATTTGATTTATATACAAACACACAGACACCCCTGGGAAGGCTGGCACAGGTTCACTATCAATGCCTCCTTCTGCCCAGACTATACAGTAGTACCACCTGCCACCAACCACCCTTATCATCTACTATAAGGCCCTTACCAAAGGGTGCCCAATCTTACGTGTAATGTTACTATTATAAAAATGGTAAGTGTGACTAAGACTTGAATGCTATTGATGAGTGGCTTGTACAGTATCACCAACTACATATGCAAGTACCCTAAGAGCTTATATATCTCTACACAAAACCAGCCACAATTAAAAGGTTTGAATATATTTAATAATAAATAATAAAAAAAACATTAACTAAATACAGTGACAACAGAGGTCAGATTCACAGGAAATACTTTAAAACAACATTGCAGGACCATCTCACGTAAATATAGAAAACATCTAGACTAATCTTGCTATATTTCTATCTATCTCTAAGAGAAACTATGTTCTAAATAACTTGCTTACAGAGCAAGGCAAAGCGCTGGTGATGTCAGATTCAGAACAAAATACAAAATGCATTGACTTTCTCTCTGAGATAGTTCTTAAATTAATAATACAAATTACTGCTGAATCATCTCAGATTACATCATTCTTGTCACCTCTGCCTAGGTTCCCAGGCTAGCAGGAACATAAAATTTAACATGTCGTAAAACAATTACCTTAGAAACCTGTAATTACATCTGTTTCCAGACAATAGAAAGAAGCCATTAGCCTAGTCATCCTGACTGTTAGCTGAGATAAACTAACTTTATAATACATCGTAAAACTCTTCACTTATCAACTTATTTTCTTAGAGTTTTGCAAGTTAACTCTGTATATTCCAGTTTCTACTATGAAAACATACATTTGCACTGGCATATAGTTTATACACATTTCTGCTCTTTTCTAGCAGGGTGCACTGTGGTTACAATCTTGAAGCTCAGCACATAACATAAAGTTTAATCATATCATATAGTTCTCTTACAATTGTAAAACAAGCCTGTGAATCATATTAATATTTACAAATGACATAGGATTATTTACAAAATTCTATCTACCTGGGCTGGCAGACTTCACAATCCCCCCAAGCTAGTTTTTCAAGTGAACCTTGAGAAACATTGCTTGAGAGGATTGGACCTATCTGGAAATACCTTACCCCATTCTCTGTCTTCAGAGCCCATCTGTGTTGGCATTGCTAACCCCACTGTGGTGCTGCACTGTCATATCATATGCTTGCAATCCTAGGCTCTACCTTAGCAACTTGGCATTTTGCTGGCTGGCTCAATGTAATCATGTTAGTGGATTGTGATCTGTAACTACAGTGAATTTTCTTCCATACAGATAAGGCTGAAGTTTCTGCAGTGCCCACACTATGGCTAGACATTCCTTTTCTACAGCTGCATAGCATTCCTCCCTGGGTTGGAGCCTATGACTGAGATAAACCACTGTATGCTCTTCTCCCTCTGAATAAATCTGGCTAAGTACAGCTCCCACCCATGGTTCGAAGCATGCACCTGCACAACAAATTAGTTGCTGTAATCCTGACTGGCTACCACAGGGGGTCCTCCCAAAGCTTCTTTAAGCTTATGGAATGCCTGTTGACATTCTGGGTTCCACACTACCTTATCTGGCCTGTTTTTCCTTATCAGGTCTGTGAGGGGAGCAGCTATGGTACTATAACTGGGGATGAACTTTCTGTAGTACCCTGCTGTCCCTAAAAATGCCCTCACCTGCTTTTTGGTAACAGGTGCAGGGCATGCCTGAATTGCTTCCACTTTGGCTGGTTCTGGCCTGATCTTACCACTCCCCACTCTATGTCACAGGCAGGAGACCTCTGCCATACCCACCTGACATTTGTTGGGATTAATGGTCGACCCTGCCCTCTGTAGTCTACCCAACACCTCCCTGACATGCTGATGATGCTCTTTCCAGGAATGGCTGTAGATGGCAATATTATCTAGGTGAGTAAGGGCAAAATCTCCTGCTCCTGCTAGGATATGAACTACCAGCCTCTGGAAAGTCGCTGGGGCATTTTTCATCCCTAAGGGCATCTTTGTGAATTCATACAAGCCAAAAGGCAAAGTCTGCCCTCTCTCTAGAATTGGGAGTCAAGGGCACCTGCCAGTAACCCTTGGTGAGATCAATGGTGGCAAGTTACTTAGCCCCACCAAGATGCTCAAGGGCTTCATCTGTCCTAGGCATGGGGTAAGCATCTGACGCTGTGTGACTATTTAATTTCCTGTAGTCCACACAGAACTTGGTGCTGCCATCCTTCTTTGGTACCAGCACCACTGGGAAGGCCCAGGGACTGCTGGACTCCTGAATTGGTTCCTATTACGTTATTAAAAGATAACATAATTGAACGATCCAAACTTCAAAATGGCAGCATTTCGAAGATTGTATTGTGGGATCGCAGTATAGTGAGGATTGGAATATTTGCCCTTTCCTCACTGTAGTGCAATCTTGGAGTTGGGATATATATTTAACGGGGGGTGTGGGGGGGCACAGCCCCCCACAATACAAGCTTCGAAATGCTGCCATTTTGAAGTTTTGATCGTTCAATTGCATTATCTTTTGATAACGTAATATGAACCCCTCCTGAATTACCCCTAGTTCCAACATTTCCTGTATCTCCTCCCTCAGAGTCTGTTTGAGTCTCTCAGGCACCCGATAAGGGGCCTGCCTAATAGGCCTTTGGGGTTCTGTATCCACGTGGTGCTGCACCAGGTGGGTACACCCTGGTATCCCAGTGAACAAGTCCCCAAACTCCTATAACAATGCTCAGATTTTTCGAACCTGGGTATAGAATAGGTGCTGGGACATTGTTACCCCTTCCACTAAGGTGTCAGTCTGAATCTCACTGAGGAGATCAGTCACCAGATCACCCTCAGAGTCTTCCTGCAGTCCACTGCAAATACTCAGCACAAGGGCCTCCCTATCATGGTATGGTTTCATCATGTTAACATGGTACAATTTGTGCCCCTGCCTCCTGCCTAGCAGTTCTACCATGTAGTTAACATCACTGACCTTCCTTACCACCTTGTAGGATCCCTCCCATGCTGCCTGCAGCTTGTTGTGTCTGACATGAACAAGAAGCATTACCTGCTGCCCTACAGCATACTCTCTAGCTCGAGCATTCCTGTCATACCAGACTTTTTTCTGCTGTTGGGCTTCTGTCAGGTTCCCCCTGGTCCAAGCCCATGAGTTCCTTGAACCTTTTCCTGAGGTTTAGGACATATGCTGCAACAGACTCCTTGTGGAATTCACACTAATCCTCCCACTCATCTCAAATGAAGTCTAGAGGCCCCCTCACCCTATGCCCATGCAGCAACTCAACAGGTGAAAAACCTGTGGATTCCTGGGGAACCTCCCTGTAAGCAAACAACAGATGGGGCAAGTATTTGTCCCAGCCCCTCTTAAACTGGTCTGCAAATGCCCATAGCATCACCTTGAGTGTAGAGTTTAACCTCTCAACAAGACCATTAGTCTGGGGATGGTAGGGGGTGGTCATTAGGTGCTTCACTCCACAGTACTTCCACAGACAAGCCAGCAGGTATGACATGAAATTGGCACCTCTATCACTTAGTATTTATTTTGAGAAATCTACCCTGCTGAAAATCTCTAACAAAGCATTTGCCACGTTTTCTGTCTCAATGGAGGACAGAGCCAATGCCTCAGAGTATGTCGTAGAATAATCTACTACCACTAGGATATACTTTTTCCCTGTGGAACTTGGGGTGCACAGAGGCCCCACAATATCCATATCTACCCTTTGAAATGGCTCCTCAATCATAGGCAAAAGAATCAAAGGAGCTTTCACCTTGTCTCCTGCCTTGCTTACCTTTTGGCACTGTTCACAGGTCCTGCAGTACCCTGTTGCATCTCTGGAAATCCCAGGCCAATAGATTTTCTACATAATACATCTCATGCCCATATGACCTGCAAAGGGGATATGGGCTATGGCTAGGAGTGCCAAATGGTAGGCTCCGGGCACTACCAACTGCTGTATTCTCTTACCCTCTAGCCCTCCTTCAGGGGTCCACTCTTTATACAGTAACCATTTGTCCCAGTATACAGATTCCCCCTTCCCTTGAAATCAGGTGCCTCACTAGCTACTTCTCTCAGGCTTTGTAATGTAGGGTCTGAGAGCTGTGCCTGTCACAGCTCTCTCTTTGCAACCCTTCCCAGCTCCCCTGCTACTGGAAGTCTGGCATTCTCTGACAGCGATGCCTCACTGTCAGCCTGAGTACTACAACTCACCTCTGCCCTTCAGTCACTCTGTCCAAGGGAACATCAGTTCCCACAAGCAGCTGTGGCTCACCTACAGTCTCACTGCTACAGAGTAGCTCCCTCCCTGAAGTAACCACCTCACCAGTCCTGGCTGCAAGTGTGCGGTCTGTCTGGGTCTCCCCAGGCTACCAGACCCACATGCTTGTCTCCAAGCATGACTGAGTGTAACTGCCTAAACACATGGTACTGCATTACCAAAATCATTCCCTATCAGGACATCTGCAGGGTGGTAGTGTGGTACCCTTGTTGTCTCAAGACAACCTACTGTTGGCATTTTGTCATTCCCACTTACTGGCTCTCCCACCTTTTGTTCCTCACCTTGCCTCTGTGGACATCTATGTGCTACATGGCCCCACTGGTTGCATTCAAAACATTTAACCCTAGGTCCTGGACCTGTACCTGGACTAGTGTCTTCCAGTGCTACTGGCAGATTCCGTTGGGGCAGTCTGGGATGCCCACCATGGGTTCTCTTAGACTCATGAGCAGCACTGGGTGTCCCTTTCCTGTGCAGTGATGCCTTGCTTGCTCAGTATAGGTCTCCCTTCTTCCCCAACTCATCTAGAGTAAGGCACTGTCTATCAGCTAACCAGATTCTCATGTCCTCAGGCAAAGTGCTAAGGGCTTGTTCCCTCACCAAAAGGTCTGTCAGCGCTTCAAAAGTGGTGACCTGACATCCACTCACCCACCTATGAAAATAAGTCCTTAGTTCAGCAACATATTCACACACACTTTCATCTGCCTTCCGTCTGTGCTCACAAAACTTTTTCCTAAAAGCTTCAGGTGTTAAAACATTCTAACAAACAATTCTTTACAACATCATAATTTAGACAGTCATTATCAGACCATTTGGACAGAACAGTTACAGCTTTACCATGCAGTAAGGGGGTCAGGAACCATACCCAGAGCCGTTGGTCAACATACTGTTTACATACCATCTCAGACATATGAATGAAACTATCAAAATTATCTCCCTCTGTAAATTGTGGAAGAGATTTACTGACCTCTGTTGCTTCTAGAGTTCAGTTACTCCCTTCCTCATTACCTCATTACTTCCATGACTCTGGTGAACAGTCAGCATCTCCTTTTCATGTTGCCTCTGCCTCTCATTCTCCTCAGTTTCCAGATGTCTCAGTCTCTCTGCTGCTTCTATTTCCAAATGCTTAGCCTCCACCTCAAGTCTCTTTAGCTCCAGATGGATTTTTAAGTCCTCTGTGGATAGGTTGAGCTGTCCATTTTCTGAGAGTTGTACATCCCCACAGCCAGTCTGATCATCCTCCTGGTTGCTATTCTCTGATGCAGCTGTGACTAAAGCTGAAATCAGGTCTGCTTTAGTCAGGTTTCCCTGCACCAGTCCTTTATCCTGGCACATCTCAGCCAACTGGCTCCTTATCAACTTGCCATACTCCTCTGCTGATATGCTTGCTTGCTCTCCCTGATTAACTAAGCTAACAAAAGAAATAAAACAATTGTGATATGAACTCTGAATATTTACTGCATGGCTGATTTAGAGCACAAAACACATTCAGTCATCACTGTACACAAGCTACAGGAATTCAATAGCCACACCACTACAAGCCGATTAATATGTGATGTGGCTATCTCGTCACTATCAATCAGTTAATATTTGATGTAGATATCCCACCACTGCCAATCAATTAATATGTGATGCCCATGCACTGGCCCAATAATCAAGGAGCCTCAATCCTCACCACTAACACCAGTGAGGGACGTGCACATTGGGAGGATGATAGGTACTCACACAGTAAAGTACAATTTCCCTTAAGAGCACAAAGAGATCACAGTCAGTCTGGGGCTGGTTTCTCCCACTCTCTCTAGATCCCCAATAAGACTCCCCACTGGCACAGCTATAGGGTTAAGTTCTCAGCCGAGTGGTCAAGCCAAAACCTCCAGCACCATCTCTGTCCAACCAGTGCTTCATGTCCCTGCTGAAGTAGCTGACACACACACACACACACACACACACACACACACACACACACACACACACACACACACACACACACACACACACACTTTTGAGATTTGATTTATATACAAACATACAGACACTCCTGGGGAAGGCTGCCACAGGTTCTCTAGCTATGCCTACTTCTGCACAGACTGTACAGTAGTACCACATGCCACCAACCACCCTTATCAGCTACTACAAGGCCCTTACCAAAAGGTGCCCAATCTTACTGTGTAATGTTGCTGTTATCCAAATGGTAAGTATATCACCAAGTACATATGTAAATAGTCCAAGAGCTTATATATTTCTACACAAAGCCAGCCACAATTAAAAGATTTGAATATATTTAATAATAAATAATAAAAGAACAAGACAAGACTCAACACAGTGACAACAGAGTTCAGATTCACATTAAATACTTTAAAACAACATTGCAGGACAGTCTCACATAAACAGAGAAAACATCTAGGCTAATCTTGCTATATACCTATCTATCTATAAGAGAAATTATGTTCTAAATAACTTACTTATAGAGCAAGGCAAAGTGCTGGTAATGTCAGATCCAGAACAAAATACAAAATGCACTGACTTTCTCTCTGGGATAGTTCTTAAATTAATAATACACATTACTGCTGAATCATCTCAGATTACATCATTCTTGTCACCTCTGCCTAAGTTCCCAGGCTAGCAGGAACTTAAAATTTAACATGTCTCTGTTAAAAATACTTATCTTTTAGAAGCTGACACCTCTCTCTTAGAAGCTTGCCTGAAACTGGACGTTGTAAAACAATTACCTTGGAAACCTGTAATTGCCTCTGTTTCCAGACAATAGAAAGAAGCCCCTAGCCTAGACATCCTGTCTCTTAGTTGAGATAAACTAACTTTATAACACATCATAAAACTCTTTACCTAACTTATTTTCTTAGAGTTTTGCAAGTTAACTCTGTATACTCCAATTTCTACTATGAAAACATACATTTGCATTGGCATGTAGTTTATACACATTTCTGCTCTTTTCCAGCAGGGTGCACTGTGGTTACAATCTTGAAGCTCATCACATAATATAAAGTTTAATCATAACATATAGTTCTTTTACATTTGTAAAACAAGCCTGTGGATCATACTAATATTTACAAATGACATAGGATTATTCACACAATTCTATCTAGCTGGGCTGGCAGCCTTCACAGGGCTGTCCATTGACAGCCAGGGCAACCAAAACAAATGTTTTTAATTTCTTTTATAACCTCCAGCTAGTGCCATCTATTCCAAAGATCTTGCTTTAGAATTCTCCATCTGTAGATGCTTCCCTTCAAAACATGGCTAAGTGCCAATTCCATAACAGTCTGCCTAAACAGCTTTGGTATTGCTGCCACAGAGTCTCTCCTCCTTCCTAAGTTACCACATACAAGAGACCATTCTCCAGTTCAAAATACGGGTAAATTGGTGGGGTCTTTTGAAAACATCTTCCCATACTACTCTAGAGATGCTCTTCCTAGCATGGCTGAGGGTCTCATCCTCCCACTGAGCTTTTTTAAACCTTAAGTCGGCCTACATGAAGGCCAGACAGACTGGTATCCCACTCTTCCTCCAGGCCCTGAGAGGTAGAGGGTACTACTTCCTCTCCAGGTATAGCAGATACACAAACTTTTAAATCTAACTTTTCTCCATGGATAACTCACTCCTGTATTCTGAGGATTGTTTCTTACCTTTCTTTTCTTTTCAGGCTCCATGCCTACACATGAGTTCTTCTCTATTCTCTCCTTACTCTCACTCATTCCAGGGCCTTTTTTTATTATCCTCTTGTTTAGGAATCTCACATCATCTCTGTGGCTCTTACTTTACTTAAGTCTGTGGGCTTGATACTATTTTAAGTTCTTGGAATCTCGCCTTTTCTCCAGACAACTGGTATTCCTTCACTTGGTGACACTACTGTGGTACATGTGCACAAGCTCCCCTTTTGAGAAACATTCATCCAGACTTTAGCTTGACCTAGGACTTCTATAGTAACTCCAGGACTGTGTTCCCTTTTCTTCCTTCATCTCTTTACTGGATGGGGTATCATCACCCTATGGACCATTACCACCAGATTGATTTGGCCTGTATCTTAGAGCTTTGTACTCTGCTGTGTAAGACACCTGAAGTATGGAAAATCCTTCCTGACAATATCATGCTTAAGAAAAGGCACCATGGTTACTGGTGCAGCACTTTGCCAAATTTAGTTCGTACCTCAGTAACAGTGTACCACCTTTTTTTCTCCATGTATGTCTACAATTTCTATTGTTTTTGGTGGGAGGACCTGCCTTTTACAAAGATACAGAGCTTTTATCAGAGAGATCATATTCTACAAGTCGAGCAACCCTTGTAACTAATGTCCCTCTATCCTTGATTATGCATTTCATTATTTTTTTAGTGACACTAACAGAAAGCCCTTTAAACTAGATGGATTGTTGCTTTTTTAAGACACCAGTCTCTTCACCCCATCATCTTTACTAGTGATTGAAATGGATTGTCAGATTTTGTTAACCATCACAAAACTTAGCAAAGTGCCCAAGCTTCAAAAAACCAGACCATCTGACCTAAACCAAATATTTAAAGGGACACTATCCCAACTGAAATTGCAGCTACCTGGCTCGGACCGAGATCTAAAAATTGCTAATTGCCCTCCCACTTTGTGACATCCCTTTTGATGCAATCGACAAGCCCATCCACGTTATCAGATTTCTTTAAAAGTTTTCTTTATTCCCTGTCCCAGATATGCTTTTGTCCAGTAGAATGAAAACTTCTGCTTTGTGGTTCCATGCAGCATTGCAATCACTGTTGCATCCTGCATAGCATCTTTTCCAGACTGAAAGTTACACTTTTAATTATTTATAAATGAAATGTAATTTCATTTATAATCTGTGCTGTTGCAGTATGTGTATCCTTTAGAAAGAGCAATGGGCAAGAGAGGGACATGCCATTGCAATATAATCCAGTTTCGGCTGGCTGATGTCACTGGATACTGTGTTTACTATTTTTTATTAAATAGTTTAATTGCTCTTTTGAAGTGATTTTCACTTCAGAGTACATTCTTGCTCATTTAATTTTACAGAACAGTAAGGTGTGGTCATTACATACTAGCATTTGCAAAGCAGTGCCAATGTCTAAATGCCGCTTTATAAATGCAGTATGCTGGTATGTAAGTGGCAGTATATAATAAAATAACTGAACTTGCAGTTCCAATTGCAATATATATTTTTAACATTTTGTGCATAGTAAATTCAGTAGTTCTTTGCAGCTTGGTTCAAACAACAAGGTTTATTTTTACCACTATTATATTGTAACCTAAGTTCTTTGTAATTCAGTGATACTTGGACTGCAGGAAAGTAATGATTTCTGTAACATGCCAGTATATGCCCCATATTGAATTTGTATGTTTCCCTGCTATCATATTCTGCAAAGTACATGAGAGAATATTGGATTACCAGTCCCATCCAGTGAACAATAATAAAAATTATGTTGCTGCTGTTGTTTTTTTTTTTTCATTCTACAAACTGCTTTATAAGGTGAAATACTTTGATCAGTGATGAGGAGCATTGAGTACTGCCACCACTGGTATTTTTTGTCTACAAGCTGTATTTCACTGTCAGATCTAGTCATTTGGGGTTTCTTTTAAGTTGCCTTGGTTATTGTCAGTGAAGATTATGTAGCTCTCCTGAGTGTTGTGCTTATATTGGCTTTCTTTACAAAAAAACAGTAAAGAAACCATTATGTGAACCTGGACATGGTCTCCACAAATGCAATAGTAATGCAGCTAAATTCAACATATATTTTACATCCACCTGAGCTACAAGCAATTCAAGCAGATAGGACCTTGGTTTAACATGTCATCTGAAAGATGGCACACTCAGGAGGGTAACACTCTCCCGTGCTGTACTGCAGTGTTAGGAATCTAATCACTTAGAGTGGCAATAGAACCCATAGCCTTCTGATCTCCTAGACCCAAAGGTAAGGGTGCTACCTGTTGTGCCACTGACTGCTTGTGTCCATTGTGACTAAATGTACTGATTCTTTTCTTCAAATTTACTTTCATTTTTTTACTCAGAAATTTTTTATTAACTTTTTCAAATATTACAAGTAATTTAGTTAAATATTTGACTAATAATTTAAACAAAGTAACAATCTATATACAATTTTTACATTTGGTCTGGCGTTAAATTAAGTAATACACCAATCTAAATAAAATTTACATGATGTTTGAATAAATATTTTCTTCCTTCTTTCTTGTCATTCAAGAAGAGTCCGAGTTCACTTTTAATGTCTCAATAAGGGATAATACTTTCTTCCATGGGCTGTTGCTCCACAACTTTGGAGTAATCCTCAGTTTCTTTACTTTGATTTCCAATAATGCTGTTTCATTTAACAGTTTTAAAAATTCTTCAAAGGATGGTTCAGCATTGGATTTCCATTTTCTGGGGATACATTTCCTAGCAACTGCTAGTATGTTCCATAATAAATATAGGTCATTTTTATTAATTTCTGTTTTTTCATTAATGTTCAGTAAAATTAGATACTTGGATAATACAAATGTATCTGTAAAAATAGCTTGTAGGAAGTTACTAATATCATTCCAATTTTTTTAACTTTAATACAGTCATAGAATATACTTATCCAATCTGCTTTACATCTTTGTAAACATCTCCAGCAGGTAAAATTATTAGCAGAGGCAAATGTGACTAGTTTATTGGGTATATAGAATGATCTATGCAGAAACGTCCATGTATATATTCTCCAAAATTGGATATTGGATGCTAGTTTAATAGAATACAATAAATTAGTTTTACTTTCCATGGACAGATTTATTGAATGTCATTTGTTAATGAAATTCCAATAGTTCTGCTGAGTTTTAACTTTATAGTTTATTAATAATTTGTATAGTTTCAATGTTATATTTTCCCAATTGTGATTTTCATATATAATTTAATTCAAAAACTTTATAAATTTGGGTCTAGCCTTATAAGAAGAATTATTAACTATTCTGCATGGATCTTGTGAATAAATCAGTACACTTTGGAGGACTAGCCAATCAGAAGAAGAGATATCATATGTACTTATTATGTGTTTACTATCAACAACTTTTTGATTGTTAATACATTGCTGCCAGCAAATGAAATTCTTTGTTTCCCAAGTAGAAAAAAACATTCCTATGTATCTTATTAAAGAAGTTTTTTGTGGAACTAAATGGAGTTATTAAATCCATCCAAATTTTTACATCTGTATTGGCATAAACAAATTTTCTAAATGTTTCAAAGATATGATTTGTAAATTTTAATTTTGTAGGTTTTACTATATTGTATCAAATGCCAATACATAAAATATGCCATAATTTATTATTTTGATTTTCTAACATATGTTTTTTTTATTATGGAATTTTCATTTGAAAAAATGATAGTATGTAGATTTTTCCAGTTGGAAGAATAATTTGGGTATGTCCAGTTTATGTCAATTCTGAAGATATATTTAATGTATGTCTTTATGTCTGGAAAGTTGATCCCGCACTGTTCCCATGGTCTGATATGGTGTGTGAAAGCTATTCTATTTCTGTTAGGATACCACAGAAAATTTAATAGAAGTACATTTATTTCTTTTAAAAAGTGTTTATCTGGTATCTTTGGAATAGCTTGTGCTATGTACAGGATTTTTGGGAGTAATATCACTTTTATTAGTTGTAATCTGTCTTTGAAGGTTAGATGCATTTTGTTCCATTTTCTATATAGGTTTTCATGGCATTTATGATATTATTATAATTTAGATATAAGATTTCTTCTATATTTTTAGATAAGATGATGCCTAAATAATTTAAAGATGAGACTTGTTTACCAAATATGTTATTTTCATCTACTATAAAATCATTACTTTTGTTTAATATTATAAAGTTAGACTTTGATTTATTAAAATGAAGGCCTGAGATTAAATACAATTTTTCAACCTGTGTATGTAGTTCTTTTATGGATTATTTTGAGATGGATAAAGTGAGAAGTACATTGTATGCAAATAACATAATTTTAGAATTATATTCTCCGTATATATCAATACCTGGACTATTTCTCCCCGGGCCTCCGCTGAAAACAGGCTCTGTGGAACCTAGTCGGACTTTCCCGGTCAACAAATGTTAAATAAAATAAATAAAATAAATATATCAATACCTTTTATTTTAGAATTGTAGCAATTGAAGAAGCAAATAATTCAATTGCTAATGCAAATAAAATGGGGACATGGGACATCCTTGATTTGTTCCTTTGTAAGTACTATAGATTCAGACGTGAATGGTCTAAATTTTGCATATGCTAAGTTATTTTTTTAGATATTTTTTATTAGTGAGATAAAGGAATGTTGGAATTCATAAAGTTCTAACATTTTGAATAGATAATCCCAGTTTAATGAATCAAAGACTTTTTCTATATCTAATGCTACTAGTAGAGCTTCTTGATTTTCTCTATTTAAAATGTCTATAAGAGTTAATATTGTTTGGATATTATCATAAGTGTGTCTGTTATATGTGAAGCCTGTTTGATCTTCATTTATAATATGGGTCATAGATTTTTTAATTCTATTGACATAAATAGACATAAATAGTTTACACAAACATTATTGAGTAGTGATATTGGTCTATAGGAACTACATTGTGTGGGGTCTTTGTTTTCTTTTATGATAGGCATTATTAATAAGTATTTCCATGAGGGAGGTATTGTGTTTTGTGCTTGGACTTCAAGTAGGGTTTTATGAAACATTGAAATTGCAGAAGTTGGGAAAAATTTTATAGAGTTCAATTATAATGCCATCAATTCCCGGAGCTTTGTTGCACTTACTTTCCTTAATAATTTGTGTAACTTCTTTGCATGAAATTTGCTTTTGGATATCTAGTTTTAGTTTTTCTGGTATTTTCTTAATGTTAAGCAAACTTGGTTCTGATTTAATAAATTAGTGTGGACTTTGCTACTTCCATAGTGTTGAGTATAATGATGCTTAAAAGCATCAATGATATCACTTATATCTGATACTTTTTTGTTCTTTTGTTAATCATGAACAATGTTAGTGATGTTATTTGCTCTGGATTGTCTTTTAATTCTCATAGCTAGATTGTGTATATGTCTAGGAGATGTAGAATATGAGCTTAGTTTTAATTTTTCTAATGCTAAATTGGTTTTATGAGTTAAACTTCATTATATTTTTTATTTAGTTCATTAATTGTTTTTTTTTTTAATTAATAAAAGAGTTTATTGAGTCCTTGTTATTAATCTCTATAAGTTGTTTTTGTATGCTATGTAATTCAGTTTCCCATTCTTTTGATTTGTTTTTGAAACATGTAAGGGCTTTACCATATATGTAGGCTTTCAAAGTATCCCATATCATGACTATATTAATTTCTTAATAATAATTCTTATCTAAAAAAAATAATTCTGACTCTAGCTAGGGATTAAATTCTTTAAATTTTGTGATATAGGCTGGTATTCTTGTTATATGTGTTAATTTCTTAAAGTCTACTTGACGTTTAAGTATAAGAGAACTATGATCTGATAAAGCGCAGGGGGTGATATTTGTGTTTAGTTCTTGTGATATAAAGATTTTGTCTATTCTTGTTTGGGTATTAAATCTGTAGTCTTGATGGGACTATAATAGTGAATTACTTTCTTTAAAGTTAAATGTCTCAGATTATTGATTTTCTGTCCATTTTTTTAGCAATTTTGCTATAGAAGTAAGGCATAGATTTCTCTTATTAGTGGTTTCTGAATTATCCAAAGTACAATTAAAATCTCCACCTATTATAAGATTGCCTTTATAGATTTTGCTGATGAGATCTAGATGTTTTTAACTGTTCCTGTCCCTATACCAGGGAGCCAGTAAATATTTGCTAGTGTCCAAATTCTGTTATTGAATTTCACTATAACAATCATTATATGGCCTTCTTTATCTTCATATTTGTAAATAATTTGAGGATTAGTAACACTCTTCCTCCACAAGATTATTACGCCTCTAGTTTTTGTTTTATATGAGGAATGAGATAATGTTAAGTATTCATTTGTATTCCATATAAATTTGTCATTTGTTTTGAAGTGTGACTCTTGAAGAAAGATTACCTGCACTTAGTTTAGCTTTGAGTATCTTAGTAGGTTTGATCTTTTCTTTGGGGTGTTTAAACCATTAGTATTTAGTGAACGTAGTGTTAAGTCCATTTAGTTTGACTTAATTCATGAATTACTTGTAAGATGGTTAATACTCAGAGCTCTTCTATGGCATTGCAATTTAATAAAGTTCTTATCTCTTCTAAGTATTATGATCAGATTGATTTTCTTTGTTGAGAGACAAAATAGATTCTAGTTCAGGCCAATAAAAAAATAGTTTAATATAGTAACATATATATGTAACAAATTGATCCAACATTTCAGAAAATCTCTTATCATACATGGAATGATAAACATTCCTAACCCAATAGATGATTAATAATCTGTCAGGTTATCCCTCATACCTTAGCAAAGAGAAAAAAAACTCCCTTTGAGCTCCATATTGGTTTTTGCTGGAGATCTTTTGAATTTAAGAAGGAAGAAAAAAATCAGTATTTAGTTAAACATATAATCAATTATATCTAACATTAACTATGACTATACATGGAATCTGGTATCACCAAATGGATGCACAATAAATGAAGACCGAATGAAAAGTAACAAGCTTCTTTAATGGATCATAAAATAATAAAATAACATTAAGTGCTTTCATCCATTGATGTGGACTTCATCAGAATGCCATATTAACTAACAAACAATAAATTTAAAAACTTTTTGGCACCAAACTCCGCCTTCTTTACCATAGTGCATTAAAGAGACATCGCCTTTCAATAATTGCAATGTATTCGCTAGTTTATAACACATAATCTATCAACTAATCGTATAAATAAATATCAGAGAGAGAACTCTTTCGGCTTTTCCCGGTTAGGGGTCGCCACAGCGGAACTCCGGTCCGCTAATGATTGGCAGTTGCTTTTTACGTACCGGCTTGCCAGGCCTGATGCACAACCTTCAACAAAGGTACACCCATTCACGCATGTCTCCACGTAGAAGACGCTCTAGCTGAGAATTGAACTGGACAGAGTCTTACTGTGAAGCAACAATACTACCGCAGCACTACCACCGCAGGGGTAAAATATCAATCACTCATAAATAAAAATACAAAAAACATATATATATATATATATATATATATATATCTGTACTAGTATGGCTAAGACAATATATATATATATATATATATATATATATATATATATATATATATATATAAAATAAAGTAGAGAAACAGTAAAAACTGTATATCGCAACAACCATTTGCTCATCAGCATTATAATTAAAAAATGACTATGTTGCTAAGAATATACATGCATAAAAATATACATGCATAAAAAACACATGCATAAAAATAAGTGAGGCATGGAATATACTTTGAAAAATGAATAAAATGGCTAGTAGAACATACGATGTTCGTACTCAAATTACATTCTGAACAATAAAAAAACCCATGAAAAGGTAACAATATACATGACACTTGTTTCGTCTATCATAGTAAATACTATGGAATATAAATAAATTCCTATTGTGAACCTTATTAAATATAATGCTAACATAATTCTAATATAGGTTTAATGGTAATAAAATCATTTAATCATGGTTTCCTTCCGGCGTCCATGAAAATTTGCCATATTACCTCCTTCCTATTCAATAGGGCTTTAAAGTTCCCTCCTTTAGAATCTATTTTCAACTGGTCTATAATACCAAATTTGAAAACATGTTTTTCTCCATTATCAAATATATGTCTACTTAAAGCATTGTCCATGTCTTTGGTCTTTATACAATTTAAATGATCGTAAATCCGCCTTTTAAATTGTTTAAATTTATTGTTTGCTAGTTAATATGGCATTCTGATGAAGTCTACATCCATGGATGAAAGCACTTAATGTTATTTTATTATTTTATGGTCCATTAAAGAAGTTTGTTACTTTTCATTCGGTCTTCATTTATTGTGCATCCATTTGGTGATACCAGCTCACTTGTGCTGCTGTTCCGTTATCGTTTTGCTGGTGTGGTGAATTATACATGGAATCTGTATGTATAATTCGAGTTATAACCCATCGCTCCTAAGTAATGTTTCACTGTATATAATCACTACATATTGGATATGATGAAGCTGTCTAAAATGTCAATATATTGTATTTACTATTCAAAAATATGTGTCACTTATTAAACTTTCTATTGCTTATTACAAGAGTTATATGTAACTTTTTTCACTCTGTATATGAGTTATAGGTAGATATCGATTTTGTTAATTAAAACATTATAAATGATTATTCTGAAGTCGCAGTTTCTGCTAATAAAGTGAACAAACTATTACAAATCATTCAAAAGCAGTAAAGTTATAACAAGAAATATTCTGGACAGTATGGATTTAAGTTAATACCCACTGTGTGATGGTTATAATACATACTGGCATGTGTCATAACACAACATCTACTCAACAATAAAGCTGTAACAAGAAAATATTCTGGTCAGAACAACTTAAAATTAATACCCATTTTGTATAGTTTGTGTTACGTACAAACAAACAGCATAGCACAATATCTATTCAAAAGTCAAACATCATGCAGAAAAGTAAAACAGAGCTTAGTTTGCTGAAATATTTTAATGCAATGCAAGATATTCAGTACAAATATAGTTATTATTATCACCTTCAATAGAAAATATGTTAACTGGTTGTTTATGATACTGTGAATTCTTTTACTGTGTGAATGAACAGTTTGGTATAAGTCTAAAGAAGTTCAGTCTTTAGTCCTGATGTCTAATTCTGGCTTTTTGACTTTACAGTACCCTGCCCCTTCTCATTCTAATATGCTCTCATTTTCAATATGCTTATAAGGCAGCCTGTTTCTTTAAGACTATGAGTAAACGTGTAAATGCGTTGTCTCTGCATTTCCCCGTTATCATGCCTTCTACATTTATTACTGGATCTACATTGTTTATGGAACAATTCAAGGTATTATTTCTTAATTCCCTGCTTATCTTGTTACATGAATTAATAAGGAAAAAGAGAGTGACATTCACGATAGCTTAAATGTCTTTAAACCTGGTCTTTTTATATATGTTCCACCCTCTTCCCTTTCCCTTCTTATCTTCTTTTTTTTATTATTTTTCAATATTTGGGACATTTCATCATGTAGTACCTCAGCTATGCTTGTGACTAGTTTGTAGGTAGCTTGATTAAGTAGCCATGAGGTGATTTAGCCCTCTTGAGGCTCGTAACCTTCTCACAAGTGATTATTAACCATTCACAGCCTCTCAAGATGTTGTGGTTTAGAGTATGATGTGCTAAGTGAAACAAGTTAATGCTAAATGTATTCATTACATATATGATGAAACTAAGTGGTTCCCTTGTCCCCCAATCCTGTTATATGTGTTTTATTTATTTAGACATCTACGCAGTGTATTCTTGTTCTCTGAAGCTCGCGAGCCTCCAAAAGATGAGCTGTTAACAACTTGCAGCTTCTGAAAATGTCTCCTATTTGGAAAAGTCATATATAATGATAATTGGCTACAACTAAATAATTTCAATGCACAATTGTTTGACTGCTATATATATGTTAGTCACATTTTTTAGACATTTAATCCTTTACTTAAAAGCAATTCTTTTTCATGTATATTCTAAAGCATAGGTTCATAGGTGTGTACTAGGCTAATAGCCCTGGAGCCTTTACAAGCCTAGCCCATAGGATTACCCTGGCATTATGCCACCCAACCTTAGTTCCCAGTGCCTCTGTTGAGCAAAGCCACTGGAGTGATCCCTGGGGTGAATTTTCTTTTTACCATCCACTCATCAAGATTTCTCTTGAAGAAGGCCAGTGAGGTGCTCTACTTGACATGTATGGGAAGTCTATTCCATAGCATGGGCTGTCTCTGGGTTATGAACCTGTCCCTCTAGCATGTTCTGTTGATTGTGGCAATGAGGCATAGGTCTCTGGAGTGTGTGGTGCAGAGGGATTGGGATTTCTTCAGATTTAGCATTTCTAAAAGAGCTGGGTCAGACATGGCTTTGTAAATTAAGCAGAGATCGCCTCTAAGTAGGCGATATGAGACAGAGAATAGTTGGAGTTTTTTTTTTATTCTGTCCATATAGGACAAATGTTTAAGGCCTAGGATCCTCTTTTTGAGGTACTTTTGTGGCCTCTCCAGTTGTTGCAGGTGTTTAGTGTGGTACATGCTAAATGGGTCATTGTACTCATTGATTGTCCTACTGAGGGAAGAGTAGAGGGAGACAATGACCTCTTTCTTCCTGGATGCAAAACCCTAAGTAATGTGATGTGCCACATAGAAGGACTTCCTGACCACAGTGGCAATGTGGTGGTCAAAAGAGAGGTTGCTGTCAACCTGTTTTCCCAGATCTCTTATAACGCCTTCTGTGTTCAGTGGACTACCATCAATGTGGTAATTCATGGGAACTGGGTTTTTCCCAAAGAGGGTGATGACACATTTTTTGGCATTGAGCTTAAGGCCATGGTTCTGATAGCAGTCATTTGTCTCAGTGAGACCTTTCTGTAGGATGTCAACATCACTTGGGGAGTTAATAATAGCTCCCAACTTGCAATTGCCTGCGAACTTTTGTCAGCCAGAGTCCTTTCATGTTGGCCTGGACTTCAAAGAAGTAGATACCAAACAGGAGAGGACCCTGGACCGAACCCTGTGGGACTCCACTCATGACTGGTTGGCAGTCTGACTTGGAGTCAGCTACTTTCACACCGTGGGTTCTACCTGTGAGCCAGTTTGCAACCCACCTAGTGATATAGGGGTTGATGCCTAGCTTAGTGAGTTTTTCTATGATTTCTGAGTGGGGAATGGTATCAAAGGCCTTGGCCAGATCAAGGTTGGCTGTATGAACCACCTTGCCTTCATCCACAGCTCTGGTGACTGACTCAAAGATGTTGACCAAGTTGAGCAGGCATGATCTACCCTTCACAAAACCAAACTGTGTGGGATCCAGAGTTTGGAGATTCCCTATATCCTTGTTTATTATGTCATTAAGGCTTGAATGTTCAGTTTGTATATTATCCAGGGTAACAAATTATTGAAAGGCAGTCGCCTTATTGCTTCTCATTAGTTTTAGTATTTCTTTCCCTTTTTCTCCCTTGAGTTAGAATATTTATAAAAATGTTTATATAAAGAGAAGCAAAGAGAAGGAGAAAAGGAAAACAATTCAACGTTAAATAACGATTTTCTATTCTGTATTCAATGTGGAAACTTTAGTAATATGTATAAGATGATATAAATAGCAATAGACCAGGTGAGACAATTGAGTAATTAAATAAATATACATACATTTTGATGCCCATTTGTTTGTATCTCACACCTTAGTAGATTCTTTGAGAGTATTGGTGGCTATTTTGTTTTTTGAATCAGTGCTTTGTTTCTTCTTTTTTTACATCAGTCCAGGAATTTTTTCAGGGGATTTTTTCAAGGAAGTGGATGATACCCAGTCCATTTCTTCTGGAATTGGAATTATGTTGTTGTTTTTGATGAAGGATGTTGCTTCTTCTATATTATTAAAGGTCCTCATTTCACTTGAATGGAAAATCTTGATTTTAGCATGATATGCAAGATGAGCTTTTATTTTGTTCTGTTTGAGTAGTTTCACAGGTGGCCAGATTTTTCCTCAAATCTAGTACTCTGGTTGAATAGTCATTGTCAAATCTGATTTGATTTTGTTTATAGTTTAAAGGACTTTTTCTCCAAGCTGATTTGAGACCAAGTTTTTTATCTAGGTGTGATAAAAATGTTACCACAGTTGAGCTTGGAGGTGCAGCAGGTGAGGAAGGTATTGGCTTTCTTGTGGCTCTATGAGCTCTTTCTATGCCACTGGATAGTCCTTCTTTTAAATCTAAAATTTCAGGTAGCCAGGAATTTAAAAATAAAATGATGTCCTCAGCTTCAGTTCTCTCTGGGAGACCAGCAATTCTAATATTTGTTTTCCTTTCCCTATTTTCCAGGTCATCTATTTTGTTAATTAACCAGTTGTCCAGGCCCCCCTTTAAATAAACTACACCAAACACATAAAGCCATTTGATGACCTTTATTGAATATTCTTGTACAATGAACTTATGCACACAAAACAACATCAATTATCTTCATCAACAACGATCTCATGGCAGCATAACTACTCACCGTGGATGAATATACCTCAGGGCAGTGTACCTACTGACCCTGATACCTCCTCCATTGGGGCAGCGTACCTACTCACCCAGCACACTTAAATAGGCAGAGTACCTGCTCACCTCCTGACCAAACAATCATTAACCAATAAATAACCACCTTCCATAGAGGGGGAACAGAAGAGGACAATCCTGTCCCTGTTCTCCACCACCAGCCTGGTCTCCAGGCTGTTCCCCCTCCTAAACCCTATTACCAACCATACCCTATAAAAAGAGCTTCAAATGTAGATTAAACAGATCCAAATCCTACATCATTAAGATGGACCCCATCCGTTCAATACTAGACCTCCTCTCCATCCTCAAAATCTCTATGTTCAATGGTATGCATCCCCAAAATTCTTAACTGCCTAACCAGTCTCTGATTGACAAACCTCCTGACCCTTTCAATTGCCCTATAACTATTAGCATTCCTCCAGCACAAATGAGGAACCAACTCTGACCAAACAATTTCCATACCTGGGTACAATGCCTGTAATCTCAGCAAGTCCTGAAGAATAATATCCACTAATCGCTTTTTGGAAAGAATGCCCAAATTATTGCCCCCCAAATAAATTACTAATATACAAGGACACCTCACTTTCAATTTAACCTTCTCTAATTCATGCAGCAACCTATCCCACCTAAGACCCCTAACCCCATGCCAAGTCACTGACCACCCTAAATGTGATAAACCCAAATTTATCCCATATTACCTGACTAATGCACCCTTCTCCACCCAGTGGATATACGAATGCCCCAAGATGATAATATGCTTCCCTAAAAGAAAAGAAAAGAAAAAGTTATTAATCAGGCCATCATCTTTATCTAATATATGATAAAAATGCATTTGAAGACCACCTCCCCACTCTCTTAATCATTTCAATGGAACTACCCTCTCTAGCTAAATCTAAAGCCCTAGTGAACCTAAAAGAGTGAGCTGCAAACCTCTCTGCTGGAAATCCCATGCAACGTAAAACCCTCCTCACCAAACATATGAATTTACTACTCGACACCACCTTCCCATCCATTGAACAAAAAATTAACTCATCTACACTCCCCTTCTGCCTCCTCATGAATTCTTTAGCCCACGTTACTGAACAAAGGCTAGGATTCCTGTCAGGTTTGATCACCACCAAGCATCCCCTACCCAATTGATCTGTCTTACTCTTCCTTAATGCAATAGTAACCTCTCCCTCACCTATGATAACATTCTTCCAACATAACGAACCTAACAACTCAGAAACATGAAAGGTGCCAAAATATAACCATGTACACAATGTGACCCACATGAAGTAATCCAAAGCCCCCCCCCCCCTTGTAACAACCCTAACCCTCTCAACAAAACTTTCAATATAACCATCATAAGTGGCCATTGAATGTCCCAACGTTCCACCACCACTCTCCCCCAGCCCCTCAACATTCACCCTAATGTCCAAGACTTGGTGAAATCTTGCAACCCCGCTACCTTAATGAAAATGCTAATAGCAGCCAAATCCACTTTGACCATCTGCAAAGCCTTGCCTATCCCCCAAGCATGAGCTACATATCGCAACAGTAATACCTCCAACCACAACCCCTCCTCTTCTGGCAACTGCAAAATAAACTGATTAAAATCAGAAAGAGCCCTACCGTACACCTTTCTTGTAGAAGGATCCCAGGAATGCCACAACAACTGCCTGGCTACCTCAACCTAAGATTCCACACCTCCTCCAGCAGGGTTTCTGGCACTTCCTCTGCCCATGGAGTCAACCCTCGAAACCTGCAAAACTGAAATCAGGACAAGTTATCAACAATCTCATTCTTTACACCAGGCACATGCACTCCTGTAAAGGAAAAATGTATTATGAGGCTCTGCAAAACCAATTTATGTAATACCATCAACAACAAGCCTGACTTAGCCGTCTTCTTTTGTAATACCCTCACCACAGCCATATTGTCCAAATGAAAAACTACTCGTTTGTCCCTCAAATGCTCCTTCCACACAACAGAAGCTGCCCATACAGGCATCAACTCTAGGAAGGCCATGTCTCACCTCCATACCTCCTTCCAATCCCAAGGCCATTCAGCTGCAAACCACCAACCCCCAAAATAGGCCCCCATAACGGCACCCCCAGCTGCATCCGTAAACAACTGAAGTTCCTCCTGCTCCACCCAGTCTGACTGCCAGAAAGACATCCCATTAAATTGTTGCACAAAACCATCCCACAACACCAGGTCCTCCCACACCAGTCTGGTCACCCAAACCCAATGGTGTTTACTCCGACCCCCTTTCAACATATAAGCTACCGACCTACAAAAGGCTCGCCCTGGGTGCACAGCTCGACAGGCAAAATTCAGAAGCCCCAACAACTTCATGACAGAACGAATACGAATCTTATCCTTACCCAGCACCAAACGTATAGCCAACCTAAGCCTCGCGATCTTATCTTCGGGTAGACAAAACAGTCCCCACTCTGCATCAACCATTAATCCCAGAAATTCTAAGGCTCTTGCTGAACCTTCCATCTTATGCTGAGCCAACAGTACCCCAACTCCTCACACATGCTCGTAAACTCCCGCAACCTCTCCTGTGCTCCTACCCTTCCTTCGCCCAACAGCAGAAAATCATCTAAATAATGCACTGCCTTTTGAGTTCCCACTCTCTGCTGCCAAATCCACTGCAATACCATACTGAACTTCTCAAAAGTTGCGCATGCCACTGAACAACCCATAGGCATAGCTTTATCAAAGTAGTATTTATCGCCTACCCACATCCCCAGTAATGGCCAATCCTCACTCCTCCTAACAAGCAACAAGTGAAAAGCAGACTTAATGTCAACATTAACCAGCCATGGCTGCCACAATTCCCTAATCACTTTCACAGCATCATCCAAGGATGCATAATGCACCCTAACCTCCTCATCTACAATAAAATCATTCACTGAATTCCCCTTCTGGATGTGACAAGTGATGTATCAATTTGAATTCCCTGGCCCGTTTCTTCGGCACTAACTCCAAAGGTGACACCTTGCAACTACTAAAAGGCGGACTGTCAAAAGGACCCAATAAATGCCCCACCCAACACTCCTTCTCCATCAAAACCTCCAGGATGTGCTCTTTACCTTGAACTGATCGCAGGTTCTTGCAACCCCCCACCCCCTCCCACAGTGGACTTTATAGGAAACCCCCACTGAAATCCTTGCAATATCTCATTCTTGATGGCAAGACCAGGAAACCGGCAAAGCATAGCCCACAGGACCTTCACCTTAATGGGTAATGGCGCCCCATCCTCTATTGCCTCTAAAGAACCCAAGTCCCAAGGACCCACAAAAATTACTCCTACCCTGAACTGGTTGAAACCCCTGCAAGGTGAAGCGATGCCCACCAAATCCACCCTCACGAGCCATAACATTGGAGTTCCACGTGGAAAGGTCTTGCCGACCACAACAAATGACCAAATGACTCCTTCCACATCTTGAGCAAATGTGCACCCCACCCATGAACAATAAACACTAATAAAAGACCAACACACACCCACTGCTTCTCCCCCACTCACCCTTCTGTTAAAGCCACCATAACTATCCATCATTGTAGCTAACCATATATATGGATGACGCACCTCCGAGCATAGTGACTGGCCCACAGCCTTCCATTTGGGGAAATGCTGATCTACCAAAGCCACACATTCCCCAGCCTTAACCGTTGCACCTCCCAAATGGTAAGAAAATATCCTAGAAGAGGCAAACCCAATGACCCATCCTTCTCTAGCTGCACTGCCATAAAGTAAATAAAGCCGACCACCAAATTATCCCACGTCCTAGGGAAAAGCTTACCTACCTCTTCCTTCCCAATGTCACTAAAGCCACCAGCAAATCCTTGCGTTTAGACGACTCTGCCTCCACTAACCATTGGATCCATTCCACATCGATCAGCTCAAACAAATCCACATACTCGCCTTTCCAAATTTTTTCTTTGACCAACCCCGGAATGTGCAGAGTCAGGAAAACCACTCCTGCCCCTTGTCCCACTATCTAACCTACATGCAAAGACTCCAATTAATTCCTAACTTCTATACCCACCCCGACCCCTTTATCCCTGCTCGTGGGACCAGGACAACATAGTTTGTCCCAAACTACATTTGTTTTGCTGCAAAAAGAGTTCACTTTGATTTTCTTCTTCCTTTAGTCTCCCCTCTATATCACATAGGGAAGTTTCAATGTCTAATATTTTTGTTTGTTGCTATTGTAGTAATTCTCTGAAGACACCAGTTTGTTTTTGGCAGTTTTCTTTTAGATTTTCTAAATTCTCCTTAAATCCATCAGTTTTCAAGGATAACTCTTGCAGTGTAGAAGACATCAGCTGTATTTCTTTTTTCAAAGTAGTCTCAGAGTGTGAGTTCTTTGAGTTACTCATCTCCATGAAGAAGAAATAATCTCCAAGTTGTTTTCACAGGAACATTTCAAAGAAAGGTTGTCAAAACTGGTATACAAGTTGTTCAGAGGTTTGGCAATAGTATTTAGTTATTTTTGTTTGATGAAATTGAATATTTTCCTGTTTTTTAGGCTATTCTTATGGAGCTCTGTAAAAGTGCTGCTTTCAGTTGGCCATCTAGGCTCCACCCCTCCAAATTTACTTTCCATGAATTAGCTGCTTGCAATGATCTACACTTGAGTTAAAAAATATTCCTTACAAAACACACTGGTCTTGGGCAACCCCATGATATTAGTTTGAAAGACAGCCATTCATTCTTTCATTCATCAGCATATAGTGCTTGACTGAATGAATGACCCTACTTACTGGCTTTTGTCCTTGAATCGCATATCTGAGTCTGTAGTTGCTGTGGACCTATGTATGACTGTGCATCTCTTTACTCATATGTGCTAGAAGTAACCATGCCCCAATTCCAACCATATGCATTACTTTAGTAAAAAAAAAATGTCTTCATAATAATACTACAGATGACACTTGGACACATTTCCCATACATAAGGACATACAACACTAAAAATGTTCCCCTTACCGAGCCCTTATTTTAACCCTAACCAGCAAACACGCACATACGCACTCCAACCCCCAAAAGTGACCCATTTAACCAGACAAAACACATTTTCAGATGCTTCCCCACTCAAAATCACACATGCGCAACACAAACTATCCCCTTTGATAGGCCTTACTCTAACACTAACCAGCAAACACACTCCCACCCTAAAACCGATCCACTTGCCTCTTTGGGAAAAAAAAACTGCTCAGCAACACTCACATTCACAAAACTGCATGCTCAATAAAAACACCACACAATTCACTTGATCAAGAAAATGAACATTTGCTCACGTGAACTGCAAACATGTATAGGCACCCTTTTATACCTGGTAAACTAAATGCTAATAGAAAGACGCCACGGTGGTGCAGCAGTTAGCATTGTCACCTCACAGCAAGAAGCTCTCCCGTTCTATTCTCGGCTGGAGCGCCTTCTGTGTGGAGTCTGCATGTCCTCCCTGCGGTTGAGTGATGTTTAAAGACATGCAGCTAGGTGCGTGCATGAATGGGTGTGCCTTCTTTGAAGGTTGGGCATCGGGCTGGCAACTTGGCACCGTAAAATTCCACTGCCAATCATTAGCAGACCAGAGTTCCGCTGTGGCGACCCCTAACTGGGAAAAGCCGAAAGACATTACTTTTAAACTAAATGCTAATAGACTGGAAATGTGTAGCAGTGGACTGTCATGCTAGCAATCATCCAGACACACATCTTCATGCATTCCAAAATATTTCTACTTTTGTGTGACAGAGCTATGTGTAACTAAACCCCATTTTGTTTTATTCAAATTTAGTAAAATAACCTTCCACTGTGTGACTTTGGAACGATTTTTAAAGTTTTGTAAAAAAAAAAAAAAAAGCCCACCACACACACACACACACACACACACACACACACACACACACACACACACACACAATACATAACAGTGACATACATTTTATAATTGGGGGTTGGCATAATGGTTAAAGGTGTTTACTTCATAGGCAAGAGGTACATGGTTTGATTCTTAGCAATGAAAATTAGGTAGGCTTAAAATGGCCCATAAGGGCAGCTTACCGATAACTGTTATTGTGCTTTCTTTTGCAGCACTTATACTAAAATGAGAATGATACAGAGAATATTAGTATAACCCAGAGCAAGGATGGCATGCAAATTCATGAAGCACTCCATATTTTGGCTCCACATCCATGTGAAACAAAGTTCCTCCTTAACCCAATTCTAAGTGTAACTTGGACAACTGGATGTGGAACAGGAAATTCATCCCTGGTTTGGCACCTATGTCTCTAATGAACACAGGCAGCTTGCAAAGGGTTCATCTTCCAGACCCCTACTTGTACATGTTTCATCTCATAAGCCCCTGCTTACACTTATGAAGCTTACCAGCAACTGACAGAGATTTGGGATGCATAGCTAGACTTAAAAAGGCCCTTGTGATCATTAGCCTAGCACACACCTATGTAGTATGTACCTATATGCACACACAGACAGATATATGTGCATGTGTGTGTGTGTGTGTGTGTGTGTGTGTGTGTGTGTGTGTGTGTGTGTGTGTGTGTGTGTGTGTGTGTGTGTATTTATCTATCATTTGTTGATCTCATTAGACTAATTAGGCCAGTGAACTGTTTTCATGGGTGACTCAAGGTTTTATTCATACTGACTAGTAGAAATTTGGCCAGGGCTGTGGAAATCCCCTACACTTTTGAGTAAGCCCAATTGGGTCTTTTACATCTACCAGTGCAACAACTGCAGAAGAGATCTTGACTTAATATCTCATACAAACCATGGCACAGTCAGAACTGCTTTACCCCTTTACTTTATGCTACACTGTGGTGCCAGTAATGGAAAATTAATCCAATCACCTGTGATGGAAATAGAATCTACTACTTTCTGATCAAAGGTCTGTTGAGCCACTGACACAGCACCATGCTTGTTCATAGCCTACATTAGTTCTACCTATGGTTCCAGACATCAAACCATTGCATGACTGCCCAAATCAGCTTTCTTGGGATCTTGTTGCACGCGCATACTATACACACACACACACACACACACACACACACATATATATATATATATATATATATATATATATATATATATATATATATATATACATATATAGATAGATAGATATAGGTATATGCAGATCTCTCTCTCTCTCTCTCTCTCTCTCTATATATATATATATATAATATATATATATATATATATATATATATTATATATATATATATATATATATGTGTGTGTGTGTGTGTGTGTGTGTGTGTTCATATATGTAAGCTAAATGATGCTGCAAATCATTGCGGCCCCTATTATCAAAAAAAAAATCTAACTCAAAACATTGACATAAAAACACACATGCTCCAAGGCATTAACGTCTAAGTATGCAAAGAAGAAAATCATTTTTTTGCAGGTGGAAGCCCTTCTATGCCCCATTTTTGTGGGTCTGTGTCCTCCCAGTTATATATGCCAACTCCAAGATCATGCAATAGCACTGTATAATTGGTGGTGACTTTACTCCCAGAATTTTAGCCTGTTTGACCCCGATAAACTGTAGAGGTTCTGGGCTTTCTGCTTTTTCTCCCAGGCATAGGAATAAAACCATGGGTGCCTTTCAACATTAGAATTACATAATGGGGTTTAGCTAAATTTCATGTCTGTACATATTAAAAACAAACTAACCCTGCAGGAATGTACTACTAGCGATTATGCATGTGATTCCATGCATGTACCTGTGTGCACCAGGCATCAATCCTGTTCTTGAAAATAGACAAGGTTGTAGCAGACTAAACAGTTAACTGTATATCTATATATTCCTCAGTTTATTCAGCTCTGTGTAAAATGCTCATTTGCTAAACCTGTTTTCTGTTTCCTATTGTGAATAAAAATACTTTTATTCCTAGTGTTTCTGTCATGAAGTAGCTTTGTTATGCTGAAATTTGCTCTCATAACACTATCATTAAATATTTTAAATGCAATAACAAGGTGTCCTATCAGCAATCTATAATTCAGAGTACAATTCTAATGCATAGCCAACTGGCAATCATATTCTGGGTTTGATCACTGATTTCTACAGTGATATCAAGGACTCTGCTGACTGTGAGGCACAGCTCTCAACCAGTCAGGGACAAATTTCAACAGAATCAGGGACAAACTTAGAAAAAGTCATGGACATTTTTAAAATATTAGTACTATTAAAAGAATGTTAATTAATATACAGTTTGTGAAGTGAAAGAAATCTATAACTCTTAAATTATTGTCATTATTTAGTCAATGTAATTCACAGCCTTTCCTCCAATAGTCACCAGTTTTAGGTGGGATTAAGAGGAACAGAGCTGAAATCTGAGTCAAAATCAGGGACAGTTGAGAGGTACTTTTTCATATTGTGTGTGATTGACTATGCCCTCCTGCTAACAGACATCTTGTGTTTCTTAAATGACATATTAAAACATACTGTGATACCAAGTACTTCTAACAATCTAAGAGAAAGTATATTCACAAATGGTACATAGAGGAAAAGTCAGAAGAATATTTACAAAATATAGCCATTTAATGGTTCTTTGACAGAAACAAGCCTACTGTTTAACTAATGATCCACTGCATATTATCTATTTTTTCTAAGTTTCTAATCTTTTCAATTGTCTTTTCCAAACTAACTGCATTTATTGTGTATAATTCTCTGTGATGTATTTATTATCTTATAGTTTAATGTTCTATGATTAGGCTATACACTGCTCATGAATGCTTTTTTTAATAGCTAAATTCTTGCAAAGTTAGGTGCAGCAGCAGTTCTACAACCTATCGTTCAAAAGATTTGAATCTAACAGATAACAATTATGTCAGGCAGTGTAAGAACTGCCTTATGGTAACAGAAAATTCACCTTTTCATTAACAAGAACATAAGAATAATACTAGGCAATAGATCACAGGGACCATAAGAGGCCTAGCCATACATAACTTTAAAGAATGATACCACAGTACATGGACAAAATGACTGACTTCAACAATTGGCTAAGCTTCTGGTGTCATTCTAAGGAGATCCAGTATCTGACTGCCTGGGATGACATAATCGACAAACCACGATGCTGTCGCCCCTGGGATTCCGGATACTGGCTAAGGCTCTAGCCACCCCCATAGTGCCTTTTTTAGGCAAGGTTCAAATGAGAAATTCACCACCCTAACAGGTACAGGCAAGAAGAATCTGAGGGTATTGCTACTCAATGCTAGAAGTCTAAACCTCAAAATGCACTCACTCAAGGCACTCCTTAAAATGGAGAACATCGACATCTGTGCAGTGACAGAGACCTGGTTCAAGGCTCCAGAGATTACCCCTGAATTACCAGGCTATAATTCATACCACACCTTTAGGCCACCTAACCTGGACCGAAACACTAAAGGCAGAGGCGTGTCCATATTCATTAAGGATATCCACACCTCCAGGCTAGTTGCTCAGCATAATGCATCCGAGATTATTCAAGTGCAACTAACTCTGGGCAAGACCGCAATCCAAATTGTAGCTTGCTACAGATCCCCCACCATGCCCCAGGATTCCCACTCCTCATTTCTTAATACACTGGAAAATATTAGGGTACAACCTAACACCCTAATAATGGGTGATTTCAACTACCCTATAATTAACTGGAAAAACTACTCATGTACCAACTCTTGTGCTCAACGTTTTCTGGAATTCATAAATTCCAGTGCCATGGATCAACTTATCCACACCCCCACCAGGGGCAGCAATATCCTAGACCTGGTTATTACCAAAATGGGCAACCGGTGCTCCACACCAGAGGTCAATTCCTTGTTGGTCAGATTCGACCACAAGCTGATCACCCTAGACATCCACATCCCTCCCCTACCCCCCATTAGGGAAACCACAGTAAAAATTTCTCCAAAGCCAACTTAACGCTTCTTAAGACAGAAGTGGCAAACTTCACAACACCCATGCTGATGGACAATAGAGGTATGACTGCTGAATCCTACACAAATGCACTTTATAAGCACTTACATGAGTGCATGGATCGTGCAATCCTTAGCAGAACCAAAATGCTATCCTCCAAAAAAGGAAGCCAATCTGGTGGTCCTCTGCCATAAACAAACTCTACAACAGAAGAAAGAAACTGTTGCAAAAAATAGTAAAATCCCATGATTGGAGAAACTCCCTGGTCAGCTTCAGTAAGAAGCTGAGATCCCTCATAAAATCCTCCAAAGCTAGTTATGAAAAGAAAATTGCCACTGACTCTAAAGACAACCACAAAGCATTCTACAGCTATGTCAAGATTCTCAATGGCAACACTCAGATCTGCTCTGAGTTACAGCACAATGGCACTAAATATACAGAACCAACTGATATTGCCAACATCCTGGCAGATAGGTTCAGTGTTAACTTTACCCCCCTGTCATCCCCTAAAGGGCCCATCTCTATACCAGAAGAATGCAAAGTTCCTGCAATCACAGCTGCACAGGTAAGAAACACACTATCCAAAGCCAAGAACACAGCATCCATGAGACCTGACGACATCCCAGGCTGTGTTCTACATGAACTACAGAATGAACTGGCACCCCACCTAAGTACCATGTTCAGTCATAGCCTCACCTCAGGCTATGTGCCCACTGAATGGCGCACAGTGACAGTTATCCCACTCCACAAAGGGGAAGCCACCACAGACCCCAGAAACTACCTCCCCATTAGCCTAATGAGCTTGGTCTGCAAGGCTATGGGAACGTATCATCATGGAACTTATAAACAATGACATTGGTAATCTCCAAACTCAGGACCCCACCCAGTTCGGGTTTATAAAAGGCAGATCATGTCTCCTAAACCTGATAGACTTCTTTGAAGTAGTCACCAAAGCTGTAGATGAGGGTATGGTGGTTCACACAGCCTATCTAGATCTCGCCAAGGCTTTCGACACCATACCCCACTCTGGAATTATAGATAAACTCACTAAACTAGGTATAAATCCCTATGTCACAAGATGGGTTGCCAACTGGCTCACTGATAGAACCCACACTGTGAAAGTAGCAGACTCCAAATCCATCTTCAGACCAGTGACAAGTGGAGTACCACAGGGTTCAGTCCTGGGTCCTCTCCTGTTTGGTAAAAACTTCTCTGAAGTACAAGCCAACACAGAAGGTCTTTGGTTAACGAAGTTCGCAGATGACTGCAAGCAAGGAGCCATAATCAAAACTCCAAAAGATGTGGACATCCTACAAAAGAGCCTCGCTGAGACAGATGCCTGGTGTCAAAGCCATGGTCTCAAGCTCAATGCCAAAAAGTGCATTGTCATCCCTTTTGGTAAAAACTCAGTACCCATGAACTACCACATAGGCAGTAGTCTATTTAACACTGAAAGTGTGATAAGAGACCTTGGGACACAGGTGGACAGTAGTCTCTCTTTTGATAATCACATCGCCACAGTAGTCAGGAAATCCTTCTACGTGGCACACCTCAACACAAAAGGTTTCTCATCCAGGAAAAAAGAGGTCATTGTTCCCCTCTACTCGTCACTCATTAGACCCATTATAGAGTGCAATGCCTCTTTTGGTATGTACCTCACAAGACATCTACAACAACTGGAAAGGCCACAGAAATACCTCACAAAGAGGATTACTAGCCTCAAACAGATGCCCTATGCACACCGTCTCAAAAAACTGCAGCTTTCACACAAAGCTATGTCAAACTCAGAGCTTTACAAGCTACATGGTCTAGGGACCTAAACCTTGTCACCACAATAAACAGAACATGCTGGAGGGATAGATTCCTGTCCCAGGAACAAACTACCTATCTATATCAAACAAAGCTCTTCATTAGCGCTCTTCAAGAAAAATCTTGATGATTGGATGGGAGATAGGAACTTCACCCCAGGGATCACTTCTGTGGTTCTGCTCGACAGTGGCACAGGAAAATAATTTTCTTGGGTGGAGAAATCCAGGGTACCTTTGGCTAGGCTTATATAGGCCCTAGGGCCAATAGCCTAGTACCTACCTATGAACCTATTAACCTATGAACCTAAGAGATCACAGGGACAAAATGAGGCCTAGCCATACATAACTTTAAGGAGATCCCAGGGACCAAATGAGGCCTAGCCATACATAACTTTAAGGAGATCACAGAGACCAAATGAGTCCTAGCCATACATAATTTTAAGGAGATCCCAGGGACCAAATGAGGCCTAGCCATACATAACTTTAAGGAGATCCCAGGGACCAAATGAGGCCTAGCCATACATAACTTTAAGGAGATCACAGGGACCAAACGAGGCCTAGCCATGCATAACTTTCAGAAGATCCCAGGGACCATAAGAGGCCTAGCCATACATAACTTTAAGGAGATCACAGGGACCAAACAAGGCATAGCCATACATAACTTTAAGGAGATCACAGGGACCAAATGAGGCCTAGCCATACATAACTTTAAGGAGGCACACTTAAAAGTTCTTGCCACCCTTTATAAGTACTTAATAGTGCACTCTTCCCAAGTCAAGCAGGACCATACATGATACCCAGATGTATATATTTGTCTACCCATCCAATCATCAAGATTAGCTTTAAAGGCAGACAAAGTGCTGCTTTGCTTCATCCCCAGTGGTACTTTATGCCATAGGCTGGGAATATGTTGAGTTAGGAACCTACCCTCCACAAAGTCTTGTTTATTTGTGGTCGTAAATTTAGGTCCCAAGTATGGGTGTTTATAGAGTCTCTGGTTTTGCAAAGAAATAGGAGATCATATAGGGTTAGGTGTTTCATAGCTTGAAAAGTGAGAACCAGGTCACCTTGGAACAGCCAAGAGGGTACTGAGCATAAGAAGAGCTGTACTCCTTTGTCAGTATAGCAGAAGGATTCAAGGCCTTTCAGTTTCTTGGTAAGAAATCCTTGGGGCCTTTCCATTTGAGCAGTGTGGTTGTATTGGTACATACCAAAGGCTACATTAGATTCAATGATGGTTCTAATAAAGGAAAATTACAGTGATTAAACTGCATCTTTGGATCTTGGAAGTATTCCCTTGGAAAGTAACAGGGCCAGATAGGTGTTCCTGACTATGGCAGAAATGTAATGAATGGATGAGAGAGTTGTCCACATACATACCCAGATCTCTTTTGACCATATCTGTTTAAAAAGGAGTACCACTTATAAAATGGGAACAGCTTTTTTATTGTATACTGCACTACTATGCTGCAGTTTTTTGCATTTAGTTTGAGACCATTTTCGGTACACCAGACATTTACATATTCCAGCCTTTTTTGAAGCAGTTTAGTGTCAGTGTATGACTGAATAACAGTGCCCAGCTTGCAGTCATCAGCAAACGTAGTCAACCACACTTCAGGGATTTTGGCTTGAATGTCGACAAAATAAGTGTCAAACAGGAGACAGCTCAGACGTAATACCTACAGTAACCCACTAGTTACAATTTTATGTTCAGATAGGGTACCAGCAACTTAAACTACTTGGTATCTGTTGGATGGTGAGTTTGCAATCCAGTGGACAACATATGATTTTTACATTAAGCTTGTCTAACTTTTCAATGATACCAGCAGGGGGGATAGTATCAAAATCATTACCAAGTCAAGAGATGCAATGTGCACAGAGTGACCACTGTCCACAGTCTCCCTAACCTTTTCAAAGTTTACTAGGCTGATGTAACAGAACCTTCCCAACACAAAAAAACTCAAACTGAGTGAGGTTTAGATCATGTATGATGTTTATCATACTGATCACTGCTACGGTAGCCTTAGCTATGTGAGTTATATCCTCCATAGAATATAACAGCTGACCAGCTTCCAAAACCTCAGGGCACCTTCCATGCACTCAATTCATTACTCAGCTTGATCCGAGCTGACAAAAAGATAAGGTTTGAGTACCAACTTCTTCAGATCTTCCCTGCTACCCAGAAAAAGTACTCCTCTGGGGGCATTTGAGTAGCGACAGTCTGTGATCGCTGTTCCATTGCTGGACAAATAGGTTCCCTTCAAGGAAAACCCTTCCACATTTACTCTTTTATTGTTTAAAGTTAATTTTCTTATTAAGAAAGTACATCTGAACTAAGGAAAAGTGTCTTTATTGACTCATAACTTTTATGTACTTTTAAATGGAAGTTCACTTTTTTTTACTTGACAGTTTAAAAGTGTTTAAAACTACTATTTCTGAAAAGAAACTGAGAAATGGTGTTTGTTTTATCTTTTGGAGCTGGTCAAGTGTTTTAAAATGCTTTTTATTGCATTTTTACTGTAAAATTTTCCTTTTTTGCTACTTTCCATTTTCACCAACTAGTGCTGCTAAGCTTCCCTAGAAAAGAAGCATGTTTTTTTTGGTTATACCATGGAACAAACTACCAGTTCCTCCGTCAGACCTTCCACCCACAAAAAAAGAAAAAAATTGTTAAACAGTCTTTACCAACACAACAGGCAGGTGGGAGACCATGCTGTTGTCAAAGCTGGTTCCTGAGACATCTTTTTGTTTGGATCCCTCCAGTGTAGTCCATACAGCAACCATGGACTGGGGGTTAGCCACATCCTCTGTCACTGTTGGGGTTCCCTCAGTGGGCAAGGAAGAGCACCTACTGTCAGTGTTGGGAGAAGGGACAGGGAGTGTGTCCATGCTTAGAATGCAGTGCCCACCACTGTGGTAGCTGTTGCTAGAATTTCTAAGTCTGCTTTTTCATAAATCTCTGTCAAAAAGAAACAGAAGACCAGACATGTTTCTACTTAAATGACCAAGTTTGCTTAGACAGGAGTTATTTGTTGGGTTTGGCTAAGGGTCCTGTACAGGCTGTAGACCCCTATTATAAGGTGATTTATGATAAAAGGAAAAAAGATTCTTCTTCCCTCAAGGATGTTCAAGATGATGAGTCTGTAGGGGATTGAGAAGGGACAGAAACATTTATTTTTCTTGTTAGATTTCTGATTCAGATTCTAAGGAGAGTGTGGTTCCTGATTCTCCCTGGGAGGGCTGTCTTTTTCTGAGACTATTTCCAGGATGAAATAATGTTTTCAGTAAGAGAACTCTGAGGTCTCTCAGCCCCTAACAAAATACTACGCTTTGTTACAACTGTAATTTACAGAACCTTCACTTATGCATCCAGTGGTCTCAGTCTTTTTTTTTTCAAAACAGGTTTATTGTTTTAACATACAAGAGAAATATCATAACAATTTTATACAAGTAATTAAAAATAGATATGATTATAACATTCAACAAAACAACTAAAGTATTTACAAAGACATCCACTACAATCAGATCAATTAATTAAACTAAAATACCATGCTATTGAAATTAGGATTTTTTTAACAAATTTTGTAAATTATCCCATACAATATAATAAGATGTTTTTCTAGCTGTTCTTGACCTAATTGTGTTTATTTCCATATGGCACACTATATTCATAACATTTTTAAATTCATTGAACGAAGGAGGTCTTAGCCACTGCTAGAATAGACCATAAACACTTTGAGGTACAGGTGTGAGTGGTCTCAGTCTTGAATGATGTTTATGTCACAGCCTGTGGACTATCTGAGATCCAGCTGCTGCCCTTAAGAAAGAAGATAGATTGTATAAAGTAGCCTTGTCTTTAAAGTTTTTATACGCTAATCCAAGACCTGACCCAGCAGCTGCAGCTTTAGTAATTCCAGCTTGTTCTTAATTCCAATCCATCCCATTCTGATAAAGATAGCAAGGCTTTTGATAAGTTTTGGGGAGGAGGGTATGCTTCTGCAGTTTTGATTTTTAGAATTTTAAACTGTCAGGTTCATATGTTGAAGTTTGTTCTGATCAACTGTGAAAGACTAAGAAACTCAAACTTGTTTCTTCATGTGAAGAAAAATCTGCTATATGTAATCGTGTTTCTTTTATTTCTCAAGTCACCACTCATTGTTTTGTGTTTATGCCTCTTTAAATACTACTTCCAAGGATACTGCCACTGGCTTCATTCTAATGAGGTGTTCCTAGCTGTATTCTCAGAACCTCACAGATGTCAAAAATGAAATTTTGAATTGTTCTTAGAATAGGGATTTCATTTTTGGATCCTCAGCTACAGATGTTATCAAAAATGTGAGAGAGGTAAACCAATCCAGGAAATTTCTCAGATTTTGCACTCCTCATTGTCTAATTTCTCCAAGGGATTTACTGTTCTGTTATCCAACTTATGTAAAAAGACAAAATTCGATAACATAAAAATGTAATGTTACCAAAGAAATCTGCTACCAGCACTTTCAAATTAGTCAATTCATTTATTGTTAAAATCCATCATAAGTGCTTTTGTCCACTATTAGTACTGTGAACTTCATCAGATAATACAACATATCATCTGTGTTGTTGATTTTCATCTATTCTTGACTGGTGGGTTATGGTTCCAACCCTCAAAACTGATCTGACCATTATATATCCAGCACCAGCCAAGAAACTCCCAAGCTAGTAGCCTGCCCATAATGTCCCTCTCTATATTACCTCAGATTGAGTTTGAAAATTTATAGAAGAAAAGAAGGAAACTAATTTCAAATGAGGACACCATGTCCAAGGAAAAACCTAACAGAAGACCCAGGAAAACAGGTTGCTCCACCAGGAATCGATAGAAGGGGGAAAGGAGGGTGGGATGCCAAAAATAGATGAAGATTGACAATACAGATGGAATGTTATAGTAAGACATAACTTCTTTATCTGATGTTGTCAATCTTCATCTATTCTTGACTGATGGGATAGAGTCCCCAGCTACTTTAGATCCTGGGTGGCCCTATGGAAGGATATTCCTGAGAATCATAGAACCAAAGACTGCTCTTCCCCTGGAGACAAGATTCAATTTGTAATAAGTAATAAAGGTATGCGGAGTAGCCCAAGGTGATGCTGTGCATATTTTACTCATGGAAGCTTTAGAATGGAAGACAGCTGAAGTAGCCATAAATCTAGTGGAATGTGCCTTCACCGGCCGTGGACGTTTTAGGTTCTTCTTGTTATAAATGAAGGAAATACAATCTCAACCATTTTGACAAGGTAACCTTAGAGACAGATTTCCCTAAGGTTGCACTAGAGAAGAAAACAAATAATTGGTCTGACCTCCTGATTTCTTTAGTTCTGTTGAGAAAGAAATGTAATTGCCTGTGAACATCCAACAGGTGTAAGCAATATTCATCTTTATTAGAAAATTTTGGAAAGAAGACAGGTAAGTCTATAGTCTGATTAATGTTGGACTCTGAGACCACCTTTGGAAAAAAGGATGTATTTCTCCTGAGTGTAACTCTATCCCTATGGAAAATTAAGAGCGGGGGGCTTGAACATAAGGCTTACAATTCAAAAACTCATCTTGTGGATGTGATAGCTATAAGTAAAAGGGTTTTCCAAGAGAGGAACTTCAAGTCACAAGTAGCTACTTGTTCAAAAGGAGCAGGTACTAGTGACTGGAAAATAAGAGTCAAGTCCCATGGTGGTAGAGGGTCCTTAAATGGGGGCTTTAAATGGATAGTTCCCTTGAGGAAGACCTTGCAAAGACTGTGAGAGATTAAAGGCAGATCTTTGAAACCATTGTGAAAGTTAGAGATGGCTGCTAGAATGACCTTAACAGTGGAAGTGGAAGCTTCCTCACCAAAAATAATGGCCAAAAATTCCAAAACTTTTTCCACTGGGGCTAAAAAGGGGTCAAGGCCATTGTCACAAGCCCAGACTGAAAATCTCTTCCATTTACTAAGGTAGAGATTTCTGGTGGATGGCTTATGGGATAGCAGTAAGATTTTTTATACTGGGGATGGAATATCATAATGCCTGGCGACTAATGGAATTGGAAGAACCAATCAGTTAGCTTGAGACTTTGAAGACTGAGATGCACCCGTCCCTGAGGGTGAGACAGAAGGTCCAGAACTGGGTTCAGAATCCATGGATGGTGAACTAGATGTGGCCATAGGAAGAGAAACCAAATTTGTCGAGGCTAGAAGAGTGCAATGAGGATTACTTTACTTCTCAACCTGGCTGCTTTCTTGAGGAAAAGAGGGATCAGAAGGAAGGGGTAAGACATAAAGGAGTCCCGGGGGCCAATTGAGAAGAACAGTGTCTCTTGGGGACTCACCCTGTGGGGTGATTAGGCAAAATAGCTTCTGCACTTGTTTTGGAGTGATGCAAAAAGGTTGCAGCTAGGCTGGCCCCAGCAATGAAAGATCTTTGCTACCTTGGGATTGAGAGACCACTTGTGAGGCAGTAGAATACGTCTGCTTAATTTGTCTGCTATCATGTTTGAATTCCCTGGTGCATTGCTATCAGAAAGCAGTCAGAGGCAATGGCCCATTGCCACACTTGGAAGGCTTCTCAACACAGGGGATATGATTTGCTTTCCCCCTTGTTTATTGATGTACCAGACTACGGACATAGTGTCTGATTGAATTGCAATCATTTCCTGAGGTAGGACAGAGTGAAATGCTTGCAACACTAGTAGCACCTCCCTCAGCTCCCACCTCCCTCAGCTCCAGAATACTGATATGCAGATTGGCCTCTATCAGGGACCAAGTGCCTTGGACTGTCTTTCCCAGATAATGCCCCCCACCCCATTTGGGAGGCATCCATGGTCACTATGGCCTTGGGTTGAGAAAGGACAAAGGGGCGGCCCAAATGGATTTGATCAGATTCCATCTACCAGGACATGTCCTTTTCTGCAGTGGCTTGTAATGAGTATGGGGTGGTTCATTGTATGGGTTACAATGGACCATTGATTGGCAAGAAGCCATTGTAGTAATCTCATGTGAAATCTCGCTAGTGGGACCAGAGTGATTGCTGCTGCTATGGACCCTAATGCTTGAAGCACTAGCTGGGCTGGTAATTTGTTTGAACCCAGGAGGGAATGAACTTGTGATCTTATTTTCTGTAGCCTATGACGAGGCAGAGAAGCCACACAAGAGAGAGTGGTGAGACCAGCTCCCAGCCTCCGATAAATTCCATATCCTGAGAGGGAGTCAGTTGAGACTTTGTAAAACTGACTGTGATTTCTAGCTGCAGGAACAAATTTAGGGTGAGATCTGTTGCCTGAAGCAGTAGATGCATGTTGGAAGTTGTGATGAGCAAGTCGTCTAGATATGGAAACACCCAGAATCTATGCAGTCTCAAGTGAGCTGCTACTGCTGCCATATATTTGGTGAACACCCTGGGGTTTGTGGTGAGACCAAAGGGAAGCACTCTGAACTGATAGTGACTGTCTCTTTTCTCAAGTGTTTGTCCATTTTTATGTGGTACTACACATTGTGAAGGTCTATAGAGCACATCCAATCATTTTCCTCTAAAAAGAGATGTATTGACTTAACTGTGACCATATGGAATTTGGACTGCTGAACAAAATTGTTTTGAATGCTGAGCTCCAGAATTGGTCTCTGGTCCCTGTCTTTTTTGGCACTAAAAAGAATCTTGAGTAAAATCTGTATCCTATCTGGTCTTGGATGACTCTTTTTTTCTAGCAGCTTTTGTATTTCCAAGGCTGCTTGATCCCTCTGACTGAGTGAAACATGGGGAGTCTTACTCGATTTATTGTATAAAGAATGAAAGGAATAAGATAACCTCTGGAAATAATTCTTAGCACCCAGGCATCTGTGGTTATTTGTTGCCAGGTGGTTGGGTGCAAAGAAAATCTGCCCCTGACTGCCTCCAGAGGAAAGCAATCTGGCATCCTTTCAGGAGCGCTGATAGGGTTAGCCAGTTCTCTGGAACCCTGGGTCTGCAGGCCACCACTACCTGTAGGATGGCGTCTTCCATTGGAACTCCCCCCTCTGCCCAAAGGGGAGTCCATACCAGGGAGTTCGTACCACATGTGTCCAGGAAAGGCCTCTGGGACTTCTTGAACCATATCTTCACACTTTTCTGATTCCTGGAATAGACTCATTTGGGAGCAGAAAAATGTATGCCCACTGCAGACAGGGTTTTTTCATCCTTCTCGCAACCTGGATAGAGTTTCCTTAACTTTGGGGCCGAACATGGAGGATCCATCAAAGGGAGCATTGATGAAGGAAGACTTGAATGGCTCTGCAGACTCACACAGGCACATCCAAGTGTGTCATCAAATAGTAATGCCTGAACCTGCTGACCTGGTAGCCCCTTTGGCTGCATATGCAATTAGCCTCATGAACAAATTTGAGATAGACTCCAGGGTAGCTCACTGGGAGGCCACTTTTTCTTGGACCCCCCTCAGCTACAGATCTTGCTAGGGTATCTGACAGCTCCTTGAGCAGATCCTACTGGATCCTAATAAAATGTGCCAAAAAATTCATGGACCTAATGGTAAAGGTCAATGATGTGTAAACCTGCTTTCCAAATATGTCCATCGCCCTATACTCCCGGTTAGGGGGGTATACAGTGTTACTTTCCTCTGCAAGTTCCTTTTTAGTGGCAGCCGCTACCATGGCATCTACTGCTAACCCTTTCACCCAGTGCTGATGATCCTTGGGTATTTTATCCAGTCTACAGGGAATTGGTTCTATTGAGTCAGGAGCCTTCCAAGCCCACTGAACGATCAATTTAATGAGATTGTCAGCAGGAGGAGTCACACAGGAAGTAGATGAGTGAGCGCTAAAGCCCTGCAAGTACACAGACTCCTCAGAGGAAGGGTCTTTGGGCTTCCAGTTACCCCTCTGTTTAAGGATCTCCAGGATGTCTCCAAAGGAGACATCTACTGGGGGTGACTGGGGGAACCCTCCCCCTCATCAAAATCCATGTCCTCAGTGAAGGACTCTTCAGGGGGTCCAGGGCCTCCGAGGGGCATCTTCACTGGGAATCTCTGGAAAGGACTTGGAAGAGGGGTGATCCTTGGTCAGTATATCTTGCATCCTTGGATCTCGCTGTCCAGACACAGAGATTGGTGGTAGCTCTGGGTAAGCAGGGGTCAAGGGGTAGGACTCCGGTAACACAGGAGCCACCCAGGAAGAAACAGTGGCCAAAGCTTTCTGAATAGCTTGGAAGGCAGGCACCCCTGAGGAGGGATAGTAGCCTGGAACTAAGACAGTCAAACCCAGAACCGGGGTCACACCCCGCCCCAGAAGACCTGCCTGCTGAGCCGAAGAAGGGCCCACAGCCTGCGCAGTCTGAAGTGGTAAGGTCAGCTCTGAATAAAAAATAGGAGCTGACTCAAACCTTCTGGACCCGACAGTGGAGGCCCGATCCCAGGGACCTGTTGGTTCTGAAGGCACCGAGAGAGTCAGAGCCATGCCCGGAACTGAAGACAAGTAAGATATCAGTGCCGAGACCATAGGAGTGTGTGTGGATGGAAGAGCTCTAAAGCCTGCAAAGAGGTCAGAGGAGGAGTATACGTGGGAGTACTGGGAGAGAATTCCCCTGGCCCAGGTGAGGGAGGAGGCTGAGAAGATGGAGGAAGACCCCTAGCTGTCAGAAGCTAATCCACCAACCTCACTATATGAACTTCAAAAAGACTCCTGGTGGAGAGAACGGACAATCCCTGAGGGAGATTCAGGTCTCTCTATGAAGGGGTTAGGGAATTGACCTAGAAAGGAGTCAATGGATGGTGAATATGTAGTCCTGGGTGCCAGGGAAGATTTGGTTTTCAGCTCCGGGGCAGAGGGTAAGAGCTGTGGTGCCGATGGAGATGTCAGTACTGACATGGTAACCAAAATAGTTGGTGCCGAGGTAGAAGTCATTGCTGGAATTGGTGTCATAGTCGGTGTCAATGGCACAGGAAGATATTGATGCTGAGGAGTCAGAGCTTTCCAAAATCTTTGGAACCTTGGATTTCAATTCCAAACAGGAATCAGTCAAATGGTGTTTATGTTTTCTTAGACGTCGGTGCAGATGTAGACTTCAGTACTGAGCGAGTTGATTTTGTGCCAGAGGCCTGAAGACACTGGTCAGCCTTGGACAAAAGGGGCCTTAAGAAGCCCTTTAAGGATTAATTTATTTCTATGCTCCACCAGAACTCTATTACCGAAGCCCTGCCACATAGAACACTCTACATCAGGATGGGAAACACCCAAGCAGTATACAGATTTTTCATGACCGTCTGAATTCGGCATTTTCCTGCCACAGTCCTGACACTGTTTAAATCCAGTGGTTGACTTTGGTTTATCTGCCATTTTAAGACTAGAAAGGGCAAAAAAATCAAGAAACACACAATCACTCAGTTTTTGAAAGGGAAGAAACTACCAACAATGGCAGGAGAGATTACCAACGGTAAAGGAAAGGAAAGAGAGAGGAACTACCAACTATAGTAGGCAAGACATACCCAAGGGTAAAGGTTAAGGAAAGGAGCACTCACACGAAGAGAAAGGGTAGACAGGGATCAATTATTTCTAAATAACCTAAGAATGGCAAAAAAACATATTAGAGAAATGGAATAAAGTTATAAATGTACTTAGCTGGGAAAGAAAGGCTGACACATCCTTTCTATAAGAGTGGCAAATGAGATCTGAGGTAATGTAGAGAGGGGCATTATGGGTAGACTACTAGCTCAAGAGTTTTTTGGCTGGTGCAGGCTATATAACAGCCGGATCAGTTCTGAGAGTAGGAACAGTAACCCATCAATCAAGAATAAATGAAGATTGACAACATCAGATCATCCATTTAACTCATCCTCAAATTAGTCACATAAAGCAGTTTAACATTGTTTTGATCGTGTTTTCAAAAACACAAAATTAACAGTCTCAGCATTATGCTGGGTAAGCAAATCTGAAAAAGCAATGGCAGGGAGGTTCCAAAAAATGCTCTAACCTGCAAAAAAAAAAAAAAAAAAAAAAAAAGGACAGTCAAATAAATGAGAATGACTGTACCAAGGGACTTGACCTCCCCCACCATCACCTAGCTAGTCTCTTAATTCTTCCAGAAAGTATGAGTCTCCACTTCTCTCTTTGAAAAAAGATTGATCTGATGTTGTAATTTTCATTCATTCCACAAGTGATGGGTCTCAGATCCAACATCAGATTTGTTTCTGCCACTTTTACCAGACTAACTGATCCAGCTCTTGAGCACCTCCCTGTACCCACAATACCCCAATCTCCTGGTTTACCTCAGATCTCCTTTGCCACCACATTGTTTGGATGTGGACTTCTAGGATTAGAGATTGCCTTATATCTATTTTGGTGAAAACTTCCTATAGTTAGTTCATTCCTCCTCCTCCCTTTACTCCATTCTTCATATTTATCTATACTTTCTATCTGTTATCTTCATATCATTTCTCCCTTTCCTATCTTAAGCCTTCTTCAGATTCTAACCACCATCCAATGACTATGAGCACTGATCCTATCATGGCTACTCCACCAGGACAGCTACCTTGTTCCGGGCTTCAGTCAGTCCTTATACAGAACTCCCAACCCTTTTCTGATACCTCACCAGACCATCCCCTGATGAAGTCCCTAGGAAGAGAACATGCAAAAGGAGGAACATGAATTCCCTGCAGGAATTTGTCACCAAAGACACTGACTTTGATGAATGGGAAGGGTCCCCCAGATCTCCACCTGATGATGTCTCATTTGGGGAGATACTAGAACTTCTTAAACAGATAGTTGGGTGCTCTTCTGATATGCCTTCCCAAGAGTAATAAGTTTTTCTTGAGGCTTTCAGGGCTGGCCTGTCTACATCTTGGAGGGTCCCTCTGGCTGATGAGTTAAGTCAGCCTTATCTCATTCCAAGCATAGAAGGAGTCCAGTATAACCAAATCTATCCATAAGAGACCCAACAAGTTTCTAGCCCCCCAAAAATAGGGACCACTGGAGGAAGGGAGTCCCTGTAGATGCCATGGTGGTGATGGCAGCCACCAAGAAAGAGCTTGCAGAACACAGCTCATCTGTAACCCTCCTAATAGAGAGTCTGTGGTGTTGGACAGGCTTGGAAAGTGCATTTATACCTCAGTGACATCTGTCCTTCAGATGCTGATTTATCTGACTCATTCCACCAGGCTACAAAGGGATTTGATCAAGGAGGTTTCCAAATCTCTCTTGGGGTCCATATCTATGGGCAACCAGAAGAAAGCTTCTTCACAACTGACCACCCTACAGTCCATCTCCAATGCATCCATGAGGTTAATCTCTCACACAGCTGAGGGTACCTCTAGGGCCATGGGTTCAGGCATAACAGTCAGGAGGCATGCCTGGATGCATTTGTGTGATTTTGCAGAGCATTTCAAGTTTTCATTCATCAATGCTCCCTTTGATGGATCATCTTTGTTCAGCCTCAAAGTTAAAGAAACACTCTCCATAAGTGAACAAGATGGAAAGACTCTGTCTGCCATTGGAATTCATTTTCTACTCCTCAGAGATCTTTCTCCAGGAAGCAATGATGTCACCCTTAAGGCAGTGGTGGACTGCAGAACCAAGGCTTTAGATATACCTTCTCTGACAGATGCTATCAGTGCTCCTGAAAGTTTACCTGATAACTGCACTCTGACATCAGTTGGGAACACATATCTCTGCATCCAAGAGCTGAGAATCAATCACAAAAGTCACCTGGGAGCAGAAAATCATTTCCAGATATTATTTCATACCATTTTCCCAAATTCCCCCAACAAAAATGAAAAACATCCCTGATGTTCCACCCAATTGCAAGGAGGCAGCAGCATTGGAAATAGAAAAGCTGCTAGAAAGACAAAAGTCATCCAAAAAGAATTCCCAGGTCAACAAGAATTCAGAACTTATTCAAGATTTTTTTTTAGTGTATAACTGAAATTACTTTTGGCCACCTGCTGCTGAGCTTCCATCCTCCTAAGTACCTCCCCCCAACAAATTCTTAGGGATATGGCAACAGTTATCCTCAAAAAAAAAATCCAGTGCAGTCTGAGTGTGTGCGAACACACAAGTAAGGTTATTATCTCTAAAAATTTAGATGACTGAAGGCAATAATACTCTTGTTACTTGAGTCACACTTTTAATAGTCGTCAACTGGCATATAACAAATGTAAAACTAGCTATAAAGGGTCAGTGACACGGATGCTGTTAGGAGCAACTACATTGTCACCTTAGTCAAAATACCCCCTGCATGCCAGTGTTTGAGTGTGTGCATGCATATATGTATACATCCACCGACACATATAACAACTAACACACTTTAAGACATTCTACTGGGTGGCCTAATTTGAAAAAAACTTCAAGGGCAATTTAGAATTGTTATTAGAGTACAAAAAATTAACTTTGCAACTGAGATTAAATGCTTCAGTTGCCCCTGGTATTAATGAAACTATAACTCTAGCATACGTGCTCAAGAACAGACCCTAACTGCTTGATCAGATAATTTTTAGTTTATTTATTCAGACTACCTACATTTTAACATATTTTATTGAATATCTTACTGCTTATTTTTAGGCACTTTCAAATTTGTTGAACAAATAAACCCCAGGATTTACTAATCTTCCATGTAAGACTAATTTAGTCTTACACGGAAACGCCAGTCTAACAGTATGATGGCAGCGCACCATGCATATTAATGAGGACGCGCTGCCTCAACTCTAAAGCTTACACAGAGCATGGACAAGTGTAGGGGGCATGTCGGACTGCCGAGCAGTCCAAAAATCCATGCCCCTGCAATGACGAAACTCCAGAAATGTCTAGTTACATGAGCGAGTCCGCTCACAAGTGTACATTGTAACACTACACTCCCCCATATGTTAAACCTCGTACAAATTTAAAAATTAAAAGAAATGTATTTTTTTTTTGTTTTATTTCCAATATAGCTGCCTGTATTTGCGCATGTTTGCACGGAATTGCCCATTGCTTAGCTAGAATTAGCAGCTTAGACACCGAAGAGGATAATAAGAAATAAATATGCAAATTAAGCAAAATAGCGATAGTGTAGTGGTTAGAGCCTTTGCACAAAGAGGAGGCATTCCCGGTTCGAGTCCCACTAATGCATGTTCCATTTTCTGTTGGAAATCTGTATACAAAAATATTTCCTGACATTTATCATGTATAAGTTTTGTAAAAAGCATTCAAATGTTATATGTAGTAGTGAACGAATTATATATAGATGAAGGTGAAATGGTTATGCATTCTGAGGCATGAGTAACTTATTTTAAGCAATACAAAGCACTGCTAAGTACATATTATCAGTATTTAGCATATTTAAAACCAATTGCTCGTAGCTGAGCACCGCATTAACAAGCGCAATGTATTTGCGCGTAGCTGCGCACTGCACTAACCAGCACAAATACAATGTATTTGTGCATAGCTGCGCACCGTGCTAACCAGCGCAACATCGGGCAACGTTGGGCAATGTCGAGCAATGTCGGCCAACGTCGGGTAAAGTTGAGCAAAGTCGGCTAAACACGGCCACACCTCATTTACTGTACCTTAACCATTCAGGTCTGGCCAGTAGGAAAATAAAAAGCAGTAACAGGGCTCGAACTCAGGATACTGTGCACTACAGTCACAGTACATAACCACTAAGCCATGACAGCATTTGATAACCATGCACTTTCAACAGCTACATATCTATCGAAGGAATATTAAACATTGCCAACATCAGCTAAGCAGGTGTGCCTACAGCTGAGTTTTTTCAAAACTGGCCAATCACAAATAAGTGCGGGAAATGAGGCATATTTAAGCTCCACAGGTGGGAATACTTGCCATAACTGGTTGTAGCTCCCTTCTGCAGTCAGCATGGCCGGTATTGGAGAAGGCACTCGATTTCGAGCACAACGGTGGGGCACTGGGGAGACCAAAGTAATGGTTTGGTTCCTTGTCCACAGTCATGAGGAAAAACTCCTGCGGGGCAAGTACCAGGGCACCCAATATAAAACGGAGGCCTGGAACAGTGTTGCTCATGATCTCACCAGTGCCACTGGCATTCCTCGGACTGGTGAGCAGGCCAGGCACCATTATTCTGACCTGAAGCGATGTAAGGAGGATCAACTGGACTAGTGGATCCAGGAATCCTGTGCAATGCCTAATGCCCCAGTTCTGAGTAAGTAGCCATTGTATTAAGTAGTTAAGAATTGCTATGTTTGTCTATACTATGGATAGGTATGTCTCAATATCACTGCATTTACTTCACAGCTGCAGGTGTCTGGGCTATAAATCAGCAAGCCCATGAAGATAGGTTGCAAAGGCTGTGTCATCAGGCAGGATAGTAATTATTCTGCATGTACTGTTATATAAAATAAATGAGAGAGCCTTCAAAAAGTGTTTTAACCCAATAAATAAAGGTGCAATAATCTTTTAATAAATGTATAATTCCTGGAGTGCGTCTGTGTCATTTTCTTTGATATGTTGTTGTACTGTTGCATTTTACAAATAGTACTGTTGTATTAAGCAGTGTTAACCCACACTTAGGTAGGCCCATATAACATGGATGAAGGGAGTGCCAGTAGTTTGTATGCATATTTACAGCCCTCAACTGTTGGTTCATGCCCAGCATGTACAAGTTAATCTGGCACATGAGTAGCTTGGTATTGTGTTCCTCAGAAATGTCAGTGTGCTGCTAGAAATGTAGGGAGCTGTTAACATATAACTGATACTTTCACCTGAACATATCTAGATAATTATATGAAAGTAGAGCTGTCAGTGTACCATCTTAGCAGTAGTGTGTGTGAGCAACTCTCAAAATATGTTGCAGTAACATCTGCATCTTGGACAGTTTGTATGTAAGATACAGCTCATGTATATAATGATCTAGCAAAATCCAGTTGCACAATATAAGGACATTGGGTAGTGTAATAATACATGTAAGGGACATATAACTGCAGTTAATAAGAATGTAGTGAAAACTAGAAGGATATATAAGTTGTTAATTGAGCTATCTTTTCCCACCCTACTGTATGTGCATAAAAAATGCAATTCCACACCTCAATCGGTATATCTAATCTCAAAACATTTGTTGGGACATATGTCCTATTGGTTTATAAATATTTGCATTTATTTCTATGTATGTGCCCTGTTAAAATATCACAATATTGGTGGCCTGTTGCCATCAATTCAACCTGCATGCTGTTGTAATGTCCACTATTGTTCTATATATGCTTGTGTTATGTTTGCTTTTCAACTGTTGAAAATCTGGTGTGTTGGGTTAATGGGAATACTTCTGCATGCTGTTATAACTAATTGGGAATGCTGTTGACTGTTACTAACCCATATCTTTATTAAACCCTCCAAAACATAGTTTGTATGGGAAGGCCTGTCCCAGCGGACCCACCTGTCCCACCTCAGCTGGCCATGGCACCTGGCACCAGCAGATCCGGTGCCCAGCCTGGGACCTCCTCCTCCATTGGCCCTGTTCCACCTTTGGGTGGAAGCGCTGCACGGGATGGGACTCAGCCCCCCTGTGCAAGCATGGGCAGAGGAGGGCCACCTATCACCCTTCAAATGATCTGGGCTGTGGTGCGCAGAGAGATTGAATGTTCTGTTGCAGAACCTCTATGGCAGCTTGAGGCACGAGTGGTGCAACTCCTGGGTCAGCCTGCCCCTCCTACATAGCCCCCAGCACAGCCACCCTCTAGGCTGTGAAGGTGCAGTGGTGACTTCCCATGGGTGAGGACCTCAGGGGTC